>NW_027636146.1:28039-184772 GCF_903797595.1 Erithacus rubecula
CATTATAACTATATTAGACCATTATATTATTATAGCATTTTTGCTACACTTGACATCTGTTGGCTGATAGATTTAACTGGTACATAAGAAATAACTGTGCAGAGATTTCTTGCAAATGAGCAGCAACAGGGAAGACATTAAAGCATTCTGCATTCAAAAAGTTAATTTTATGGAAGTACGCTCAAAATAAAAATTCCAAAATTAAGTTAAACCTTTAAAACCTCTCATTCAAGGAATTATTTAGGCTTAAAGTAGGCAACCATTACAAGATCCTGACTTTATTTAGATCTCTAAAGGCATATATGTTGCTTGGTATCTCCTTCAGATGAACATATACATCTTCTTCCCATCTGCTCCAGAGATTTCTAAATCATCCTTCCATCTTCCTTTCCCTCTCTCTGCAGCAGGCACTTGAATTATTTGGGCAGAGTCTGACTGCACAGGGAACCAGTATAATCAGGGCTCTTACAACCTGCTGTCTGCAAATCCTATAGAATTATCAGCAAACACACATCTAGAATAAAATACAGCTTCCTGCAGCCCATGAAGCCCAAAGGGCTTTGCAAACTAGACTTGGGATGCAATTGATCCACCAGTGAGATTCAGCTGTAATCCAGAGTGGAACACAACCTTTCCATCCATATTTAACTACAGCACACAGGGCTCTGGACAGCAGCAAGGAAGAATCCAACAGAAGCCATAGGAATGTTTTAGGGAGACTGAGTTTTTCCCCTGGAACTGAAATTAGGTCAGGGCACCTGCAGAGTTGGACTCAGTGATGCTTGTGGGTTCCTTCCAACTCGGAATATTCCATGATTCTGTGACTCTACCATCAGCCATGGACCAGTAGGGGAGAACAAGGAGGGCCCAGAGTCTCCATGCTGTTGATGGTGCCCCTGAAGCACAGCTGGAGTGAACAGCTGGGTACCAGAAGTTACCAGCCTGGGGAAGAGCAAGACATGAACACCACAGGGAATCCTGTGTTGCCCTTAAATTTGGTTGGGCTCAAATTTCACCCCACAGTTACACCCATGTGCAAACACAAATGGAAAGCAGGTGGAGGACTTCCATTCTTAAACTTCAGGCAGCTGAGCCTAGCAGCTCAGTACTCACAGAACTCAGGGAAGGCAGAGCTGGTCCTGCTTGGGCAGTGAAATCTGTTTCAGCTCAAATAATTCCTCTTCCTGAAGCATCACTGAGGTGACAGCAGAGCCCTGGTGCAGTGAGGCATCCTGCAACCACTCCCACTGTGACACACACTAGTTAGGAATAAAAATGAGTGTCATTAATTTCTCCAGAGCAAGTAGTTTTATCTTGTCCAGAGGAGCAACCACACAAGGAACTTGGAATTGCTTGAGGAGAAAAATGTGTTTTTGCTACCTTTGTCACATGCAGACATGCTCAGCTCTCACTGAGGAGAGACTTATGGAGAAACAAAGGGGAGCAGGAGGTGCAGGACACAACTTCCCCCATGCACAGCCCACTGCTGTGGCAGCTCTGAGTGGGAAGCAGGCTGAGGATTGCCAGAGCTGTTTCAGTGCCAGCCCCAGCAAGAAGCCTCAGGTAAATGAAGTTCATGAAAGCTCTTAAATGACCTAAGTCTTCAGAAGGAGAGCACAATCCCCCACTACAGAGACCTGCCCATCACACCTCTGACCAGCACAGAGCAGCTTTTCTCTCTATCCATCTGATGCTTTCAAAAGCCAGAGGAGCTGGGGCTGGGTAAGCTCACCTTAATGAGGCCCAGTGCTCATTATTAACTAAGAAAAAAAAGACCAACTAAAGCAACTCCACCCCAAGCACCTGAGGGGTGGCATCAGCAATTCCCTGTCACCACAGGAGCAATCCCTGTGTATGGGCCCTGGGAGCTCAGCCCAAGTCTGCTTCTGTTCATCCTTTCCATTAATGGTTTGAACAACCAAAGAGAAGGCACTTTTATAAAACCTGAAAGGATGTCCAGGAGTTAAGAGCTGGAAGCACTCTGGAGGTCATGATCAGAATTGATAAACAGAAGAAAAGTTCCCAAAACACCCACAAATCAATAGAAAGAAAATCAAGGAAAACAATGCAAAGAAATGCACTTGGAAACAGCACAAACAGAGATCAAGCACACAAACAGTCCAGGAGAAAACTCTCCAGACAGAGGGAACCTGGGGAAAACTGGGGACCAAACTAAATGTGCCAGCACTGTGTAAGATCCAGAACATAAAATACCCAGCTCTGGGCTCTGTGCTGGGTGTCACCTCTGAGTCCCAGACTAACCAGAGGGTTTGGGCAGCCAGCAGAGCAGTCAGCAGTACAGAACATGCTGCCCCACAGCAGCTGGGGAGGGGTTTCTCCATCCCTGCTGCCTCCAGGGCTGGAACCAGCTCCCAGGTTTTAACAACCTGCCATGGGGCTCCCTGTTCTATGAAGGCAAGAGACAAACTGGCTGCTCAGTTTGCTGCACGGGCAAGTTAGATGAGCTCAGGCTCTCTGAGGACATTTCATCATCTTGGGATTCCATCAAGGCCCAGAGGGAGCTGGGTCCTGTCCAGATGTGCACCACCATCCACCACTGCCCAGCCTGGAGCTGAGGATCTCTCACCTGGCTCAGAACAGGGCTATAGACAAGGAGGCTGTTCCAGCCCTGAATTTCATTTTGGCATCCTCCATCTGGCTATTCCTACAGCAGTGACAAAGGCAAATGAACTAATTCCCCTCCCCAAAATACAAGAGAGCTTCTCATCCTGCTGAGGGGCACCCACACAACCACAGACCCAGCACCACTGTGACCATTTCCATTATCCCTCACTAAGGAAGTCATCAGGCTCCATTTGCAGCTCAGAAGCCAGCAGGGAATAGGATGCTGCCCTGTGGAAAGCCATGGCTGCCCAGTTTTCCTCCTCTCCACCTATCCCACAGGGTTCCACCGACCTCTGCAACTCTCTGAAGCCCACAAGGGCCATCACCCAGCCTTGCCTACCCCAGACACCTCAATTTGAGTTGTTGAAAGCCACTGAAGCCATTGCCACAAGGTGTTACAAAGCAGGTGACACCAGAGCACAGCTGCACCAAGCCCAACCAGCAGCTTGGCAGAAATCCAGCAAGGGGGCCAAAGCTACAAATCTCATGCAAAAGCAGGGCCTAGCTCTCAGGAGCATTTGAGATTTCCCACAGACTAGGAGGGATTTGGGGTTTTGCTGAGCTGCCTCATGAACCGCAGCCAGAATGGATTTGACAAAGCCTCGGTGAGCAGGAGCCTTTTCCCTTGGCAGGGCTGCTTCCCAGAGATCCCCAGCCTTGTGTCACTTCCCACTGCAGGTGCTAAGAATATCTGCCTGTTCATAAAAAAAGTAGCAACCAGCTATTGAGAACGATTCACCTCCCTCACGAGCAGAGCATGGTTTCTCAGAACGCTGATTGGAAGAGCTGAGGTGGGTTAGAAAAGCCATGGAGGGAGTCAGTAGCACAGAGGATTAGCACACAGAGAGGATGACTATTATCCCTAAATTTATCCCAATAATCCAACACCTCACAAATTCTCAAGGTATGGATGCTGCTTTCAACCCCACCTGTCAAGCAGAAGCAGACAGGTTTGGGGATGCTGGAGTTTATCATGTGTTTTATTGCTCAGGCTAAAGGAATTCTGATGTAAAAATGAAGGAGGTGGTGACAGTAGCACCAGTCCTGCTCTTGTGCTGCTTCAGGACACTGAAAGGACAAGACTGGTTTCAAAGGCTGTTCTGACAGTTCACCAGGAATTGTTTCCAGCTGATTTCTTCCAAAGAATTGTATTTGTATCCCTTCAATATACTAAGTACACGGTCACACAGACAGCAGCCTCCAGGAACTCACAACACTGCTCTCTCACCTCTGGTAGCTGGACTCCTACACTGTAGTTTCTGGGACAATATTTTGGATACTTCCACCATAGAAATGCCCTAGAGGCTGCTGGAAAACAAAGTGGACCAGACTGGATCATTTTAAGGCAGAAAAGAGAGAAAAAGAGACGTCCATCCCTTAACAATGCTACTCCCAGAGAACAAATGAATTCGAACAATCACAGAACACTGCGGCAGCACGCTCGGTAAATGACAGGGTGTGTCATCGTCTTGGAACATCCTCTGGAGACTTATCTGCACTTAAAAGGTTCCTGCTGGGCTGTGCACGGAGCAGCCTCTTGCACAGACAGCTCCACTACAGAAATGTTCCTGCAGATTATCCTCCTTTGGCAGGCAAACTGAGCAGCACCGGTGCAGGCAGCTCTGCCTCTGCACCGCACTAGGACTGGGTTAGTTCCAGCAGAAAAACACTGCAGAATAAGTAACTTGGCCCTAAGAAATTGTGTCTGCACAACTTGGTGTCGACTCTGACCCTGCTGAAGGTGGGCGGCATCAGAGCTCTGCCAAAGATCTCTCCTAATGCGAGTGTTAGCCAACCACTGCGCTTAAGTATTTTAAGGCAACATTCCAAAGTGTTTATATACAAAAGCCCCTTTGCTCAGCGTTCCCTTCCTAGCCTTGTGCAACGCATCGTTTTACCAGTTCTCCAGTCAGAGCACCATATGCAGCCTTGTACCGAAACAATTAAACCAGCTTTAAAATTCAGACCTCGTGTTACAGAGCACACTCATTTTAATATCCCAGAGTTACTCCAGCATGTTTTTATTCCACAGCAGCCTGGGCACACATCAGCCCAGAGGTCGCCCAGCCTCGTGCTGCAGGCAGGACCAAACCGTGCCCTTTGGAGGAAACTTACATGTAAATATTTATGTTTAAAACGCGTCGGTGTAAGGGATCCCTGTCCTATGCGAAGCACCCGTCACAGGCCCGCGTTTGCGGTCCCTGCTGCAACACTCCGGCAGGGACCGGTCCTGCCAGCCCTGTCCTAACGGCCCGGCCGCTCTGAGGGGAACCGGGCCTGCGGGCCGCCCCAGCCCGGCCAGGCCTCACCGCCGGCTCCGCTGGCACAGGGCAGCGTAGGGAACACAGCGGCCGGTGCCCACAGGGCCGGGAGCAGCACTGCGTCCCGGACCGCGGGGGCCTGGCCCGGAGCTCCGGTCCGGCCCTCACGGGGCGCCAGCACCGCCCCCCCTGTGACCCCCCCACCCCGACTCACCGCTCCGCACTGCGCACGCTCTGCCCGCCCCCGGGCCCGCCCCGGCCAATCAGCGCCCTCCTTGGCCCTGCTCCTGCCCTTGGCCCCGCCCCGCTCAGCAGCACAGCCCCTTGGCCACACCCCCGGCCCGGCCGTTCGGTCACACCGCCCTTGGCTCCGCCCCTGGCCCTGGCCCCTCCCGTGCCCTATGAGGCGGCGGCACTGGCCCGGCTCGGCCGTGAGCTGGCTGGGTTTGCCTTTGTTCCTTTGACCCGGCCTGATATGAGCCGTGTCTCTTGTCCCGGGTCGGGCCCCGGCCTCGCTGGGCGGACAGGAGCCTCCCTGGCTGTAGGAACGGGCTGTCCCGGGCAGCAGCCCCAGCCTGGAGCATCGCTCCCTCAGGAAAGCACTGACGGGACTGCCCGGCTGAGGGCACCTCTCTGCATCGTGTTAGGACAAATTCTGGAGAATTTTCTCCATGGAAAGGGTGGTCAGGCACTGGAACTGCCCAGGGAGGTTTGGGTCCCCATCCCTGAATGTGTCCAAGGAATTCCTGGATGTGGCACTCAGTGCTCTGGGCGACAAGGTGGGGATATCTGGGATGGGTCCTGGGGATCAGGAGGGAATATTCACAATGATCTGGAGATGTGGCTTTACACATCATATCATCCCTGCTACAGGCTACTTCACCACCTCGTTTATTTTTCACAGGTTTTGAGGAAAGTAGTGAGGTTTCAGGTAGGTACAAGGGTGTAAATTCTCAGCCTTGGCACCCCTGGCTGATGCTGAAATGAGGTGAGAAAGTCAGAGAAGGCACAGGGAGCTCACTGTTCCCCTCACCTCATTCACTCAAAGCCCTCTGCTGATTAAAATCATACCAAAGCATTTCCCACCCCTCTCCGACTGTGATTGTGTGATGGCATTGCAGAAACGATGGAAAATCGACAGCCACGAGCTGTGCAAGGGCTGGGCTGTGGCTGAGGAACAGGCCATGGGATCCACTGCACAGCAGCCAAAACCAACCTGCCAGCCCCAAAATTAAACTTGCAATGCTTAATTATCCAGTGAAAGATGCTCAGCGACATCAGGGGACCTGTCCCTGGGCCACTGTCCCCACGGCTCTGCTCACCCATGCTGTGTTTCACTGCTGGCACCCACAGAGATCCTGGAGGCAGGAGATTGACTGTAAGCAAATCTCAGCTCCCCTTGCCAGTAATTGAATATTTTCAGTCTTTCCAGGTTGGTTGTAAACATCTCAAAAACATAATCTGGAATCAAATCCCTCAAAGCCTGTCAGGAGTGCACCAGAGCTTTATTGATGCTTATGATTTTTGTTGGGGTTTATGGTTTCTCAGGCAGCTACATGATTGCTGCCTGGGTTTAATGCTGGCTGTTAGATAGGTGAAAGCACTGCTGTACTCCAGCCTCCTCCTTCTCCTTTTGGGCTCCACACACCAGGCAGGACTGGCTACCTGCAGCCCAGGAGCCAAGTGTCAGCTAGGGGCACTAAGAAGAGGATTTGCTCCCTGCTTGTCTCAGGGCACAGCAGCCACCAGGCAGTTTGGGAAGCTTCACTGAGATGCTCAGTCCATCCAGAGAGGAGCACTGCTGCATCCCTGGACAATCCCAACCAAATCCCACATCTGAAACCATATCAAAGAGATAAGAAAATAAACTCTGCATGTATTACCTTCTGCATCTCAAGTTCCTCTGGTCTGATGGGGTGGAGGTTTTTTCCAAAGGTATTAGAGAAGATGGGTGTGAGAGAGTAATTTGGGACTGGGAGTAATTTTTCATCAGTATACTTAAAGACAATCACAGCACTAGGAGGGAGGCCTAATTGTGGAGTTGTGTAATTAGTTTTTATGTCACTGCAATTATTCTGTTGGCTACATATAAAGAACATGGGAAAATGCAGCACTTAATTTTAAATCAAGACTTGATTCTCTTTTAGTAGGTAATTGATGTTGATCACATCACTTAGCAGCGACTATAAAATGTGCTATTTAGATTGTAAAAGGATGGAGAAAAGGACTAAGCAGATAGGTAATTGATGAATTGGTGGGAGGCAGCAGGAATCCTTCAGCTGGCTCTGTTTGCAGCTGCTCCTGGGCTTCCTTAGTGCCCAGGGTGTTAATGAGCACAGAGACCCTGTCCTGGTCCCACAGCTGTCCTGCACTCCTGGTTAAAACGCTTCCTTTAAGTAATTCAGATTTTCCTCATGGAATTGATCCCTCCTGGTTAAAACGCTTCCTTTAAGTAATTCAGATTTTCCTCATGGAATTGATCCCTCCTGGTTAAACCCCTTCCTTTAAGGAATTCAGATTTTCCTCATGGAATTGATCCCTCCTGGTTAAACCCCTTCCTTTGAGGAATTCAGATTTTCTTCAGGAAAAGGTGTGTGGGTTTGTGCCCAGGACTTCTACATGTTCATCTGGAAGCCACCAGGCTCCTCTCCTCAAGGCTGTTTGGCTTCTCCAGCAGCTCAGCCTTGGCAACATGTCACATGTCACAAATGAAATTACTTGACTGGTGCTAAACACCCCCAGAGGCATAATTGGACATAAAAGTTCAAAAGCAAAATTAAGTCACAAGATGTCATTGCTGTGAAGCCTCGCAGTGGTGCCCCTTGACAGTTAACTCTGAGTTTTTAGTGATTTTTTCATACTAAAAGTACCTGCAAGTAGTTTTAGTTGGGGGAATACCAGAGAAAAGCCATGGATGCTGTTTAACACAGCAAGGCAGAGCCATCCAGAGGGTTCAGTTGCCCTTTTCCCTCTGAGGGATGCCACCACCAGAGAGGTGTCTCTCCTGCATACAAGGCAAACTCCACAGGCTGCAGGAGAGTCATGAGGTCACATTTCCAGGTGGCAAGCCCAGGCTTTGCAGTCCACACTTGCAACAAAATAGATGGATTTGTGGCCAGACAAGCCACTGGATAAAGTCCTACCAGGATTTTTAAGTGAAACACTTTTCCTCTCCAGCCTTTCCTTCCCCCCAACCTCTTTTGTGTGCTGTAGCAAAATATGAGATGGAATTTGGGCTCCAGTGGGTGTTGTTGAACAGCCTGCCCTGGCCAGCCTCACTGGTGCCAGAGAGCTGCCCATGGCCACTCTCAGTGCTGACACAATGAAATGTATTTTTACAGCCCAAGATGTGAGTCATGACCCAGCCTGGGTTCAGAGCAGAGGGATTTCACAGTACATGTGACTCCAGAGAGGCCAGAGGCTTGAGATGGGATGGCATCACAGCTGCAGAGTTTCCCCAGTCACTTTAAAATTGCTTTTTCTCACCCATTTTGTGTGCTGGGACACGAAGGCTATTGCAGGACCTGTTCTGCCATGTCAGCCTCTCGGAATTGTGAGGATCAGATGGGTCCAGCTTGCAGCCTCTTATCACCACCAGCACAATCCTGTTTCATTCACTGCCAGAAAAAGACTCATCCAAGGGCTTTTGCCATCAGTCCCTCGGGCACTGGAGCCATGAGTGGGATGTGATGAGCCAGGGGCCATCCCTACTCTGGGAAGGGCTGTGACAAGGGAGGATGCAGCAGGAGGCTCAGGGCTGAGCTGCTGCCCATGTGGCACAGCTGGGGGTCAGCATCCCGCTGGGTGACAGCCCCTGATGGCTCCTCTCCTCTGGGCCACTTCCCCGGGCCAGCTCTGTCCTGGTGGGAGTTCCAGCTGCGGGCAGGAGGGCGGGCAGAGCCTGGGGTGAGCCTGGCCATGCCGGGTGGCTGCAGAGTTCCTCTCGCAGGGTCCCTGGGCTGCCCCCGCTTGCTCCCGCCCGATACTCAGGATTCAATCAGTGATCAATTCCCAGCTGTCCTCCGGAGCCAGGCACAAACGAGGGGAAAGCAGGGAGGAGAATAAAGCCCAAAGGGAGATCACAGAGAAGAGGGGTGTGAAGGGAAACTCAAGTTTTCAGCTGTGACCAGGCAGGGACAGTGACCCCAGGATGCTTTCTAGAAGCTGTCATGCCAAATGACCTGGGCAGGGCCTTTATGGGTGCCCAAGCAGGGATTTGGGTGAACAATAAAGTCACCAGCACAGAGGGCCATGCAGACAGCAAGGGGACAGTTCAATCCCCTGCCTCCTCCCCATGGAACAGACCCTGGTCACAGACACACAGTCCTGCTTATCCCTCAGCAGAGTCAGACTCCCTTGGTCTGGGGCAGTCAGTCCTTCCCAAGGCTCAAGGTTTCAGATCACTGAAAATCCAATGGGCAGAACCCATCTCTGTATCTCTGGCTGCCTCCCCAGGAGCCACATCCTGGCTGCTACCTCCTCTTATCTGTGTTTGGAGCATCTCCACATCACAGCACACATGGGCTCAGGAGCAAGGACAGGGACAATTAATGAAACACCTCTCTAAGGTGGAAACACAGGACCACCCATCTCAGCAGAGTCACACCACTGAAGGACAGGGGATGGTTATGAGCCATTATTCCCTGCACAAACAGGCTTTAAATCATCATCCATCACCAAGACCTAGCTCTGGATGTTCCAAAGGTGTCCAGCAAAGGCTTTGTGGCTCCTTTCTATCATGTGTGACCACAATGCCCATAACCTGGAGATCCTTAGGGAGCCTCCACGCCCACACTCTGCTGCTGCTCTGGGAAGAAATAAGAAATCAGCCCTGTAAAACATAAACATGACCAAAGGTGCTGCTTTAGGGTCTCAGTTCCATCTCTCTGGGGTGTGATCATGAGGGCAGGGCTCCCCAGCTACCCCACCCTCCTGGTATGGCACAGGAATTGGGATGTTATGGAGCAGCAGTGCAGTAATTGAAAGCCTTTTTCCTTCTGGAAGCCCTTCAGGCTGCCAGTCTCAGCTGAGCTTCCACTTGCCAACACTTTTTCATTTTTTCTGTTTCATCTCAACTTTCCATTGGGTTCCTCATCCATCTGAGCTGCAATGATAAATATGGAAATAAAGAGGCATTTACACCCTCTCTCCTGGGTTGGTTTTGTGTACAAACAAGCTGTGCTCACAGCATCCTCCTCTCCACAGTGCTGGTTGAGGAGCAGCAGGGTGTGCCCAGCACTCAGCGGGGAGAAGGCTTTGGGGAAAATGAGTGCCAGCCACATCCCTGGGTCACTGTGGGGAGAAAACTGCAGCAAAAAGGATGGGGCAAGCATGGCCCACAGGGACTTGTGTAAAGGACTAGAAGGGAAAGAGCAACAGCTGAAGAGATGGATGTGTGAAGTATGAAGAAAGGTTCTAATTTGCACAGAATCTCTTAATCCATTAATCACAGGGACATTTGTGTATGAAAACCTCCCTCTTGTTTAATACTATCTCAGGTTTGTCCAAGAAGGTAATGGCTGTTTGGCAGGGGAGTGGGAGGGGTGAGGTGGGACAGGCTGAAGCCATGGGCTTGTTTCCAGGGAGAGAAGATCAGCCCTTAGTGTGGAGCCAGCACAGGAATGAGCAGTGATGGAAAGCACTGGACATGGCAGCCCAGGAGTAACAGTGGCACTGGGGACACTGGTTACATGAAGGAGAATGCCCCAGTGCCTCTTGGCTCTTTGGAGGTTGCCTTCAAAGGCTGGAAAAACCTGCCTGGGTGCCTGGAACAGAGAGTTTGGGGGTTTAAGAGCAGATTAACATCTTCCCCTCCACCACAGTCCCCTCCTCTCCATTCACACTACTGCAGTGTTCCTGCCCTTGCCCTGAAGAGCTGAGGGAGTGTGAGGATCACCCTGGAGGCAGAGGGAAGCTCTGGCAGCATAACATGGACTGATCCATCCCCTGATCCTCACCTGATGCTTCTCTCAGGCTTAACCTGTTCTGCTTTAATCCCATGAGCTTTCCTGGCATTGCACCAGACCAGCCAAAGTCTCCTCATGTCCCATGATGGTCTCACAGACCTCAGACTTCCCTGTCAGTCAGCAGGTGAACATAATATCTACAAACCCTTCCTGAGCTGCTCCCTGCTTTCCTCAAGGGAGAAAAATAGGAAAAAAATTAGTATGCAGCTTCTTCCTTGAGAAATCAATGTGATCTCAACACACTGTGAAGTTCCCTGACTGTTAGAGATGCTGAACTGGTAAAAACTAACCCTCAGAGGAGAAGGGCTAGGGAAAAAACAAAGAAAAATAAATTCCAGTGACTAGACAAGGCTAAAATGTTGCAGAAAGCTAAACTGTGAGGGCTGGGGCTTGTTTGGAAGTCCCAGAGTGGAGAGGGCTGCACTGGCCAGCTGTTTATCACCCCACCAAGAATCAACTGTAATTGTTAATTCTAATTAGAGCTGTTGGGTAAAAATATAATCAAGAGTTTCCATTAGAGAAAAAATACATTTAATCTAAATCAAAAATTTTGGTTTTTAAGAAAGGGGGTAAATGTTGAAAATTTTGTAACAACTCATTTCAGCATTTTCAAGATAATATGGGATGCATTTTTGCTGTGAAACACATCATCAATTCAAATGTGTTTTATCTTACAGTCTGAAGAGTAAAACATAGTTTTCAAATCAAAGCAAAAATTGTATTTTTAGGCATTTTCTTTTAAAAAACCTATCTGGGGGTTTCTGTCCTAATTAAGAATGATATTTTTTTTTCCTTTTTTCTTAATGGAATAAGCTGTTCCTAGTTAGCTCTGCTTTAAAACACTGGGTTGTTGTGTCCACTCATCTGTCCCCAGCACCTGATCCCAGGGGTCTGGGTGTGAGCACTGCCTGAAATCCCTGGGGTTTGAGTCAGGCATTATAAAGCTCAGAGAATTAAAGCAAGATACCTGCTGGAGCACTGGAAGCACACAGAGTGTTTGGTGGTTTTTGCAGGTCTGATTCCTAAGGGGAGCTGATTGTGGTGCCCACACTTGGGACAAGGCAGGGTTTGACCCTGTGGTTGATGCCATGGGATTGCCACAGATCCCAGCAGGGTTTGCATCCTAGGGGATCCTCTCCACAGGATTAGCACATTTATCACGCTGAGAAAGTGGTTTAGGAACTGTTAGGTGAATAGCAGAGCTTGTGGTTTGTGATCTGTCTTCTGGGTAGGAGCACTGAAGGAGAGAGAGAGGACAGAAAAAATGGGGTTAAATAGGAGCTGGGAGCAGAAGGGGACACCAGGGAAGGAGACTGGGCCAGGGAGAAGCTCAGCAGGAGGAGAGGAGGGTGGAAGAGGAAGGGAGCAAAGCTGAAGGGCTCTGCCAGAGATGAAATAGAAAAAGAAATTGCTGTGCAGCAGTTTCAGCCCAAAGCAGAGGGAGCAGCATGAGCTCCACGAGTGCATTTTGAACCACAAAAACACCAGGCTCTGACAGGGCCAGGACAGCCAGGCAGGTGTGGAGGGGGAGAAAAGGAGAGAGGGGTGCAGGATCCCACAGCAGGGATGTGCTGTCCTGCCACATGCAGAGTGGCACTGCCCTTCCTGGATTGAGAGGAATGAGGGATTTGTCTTTACAAACAAGCTGTGGTTCTGCTGGTAGGTAAGACTAGCACTGAGAAATAAAAGAAACAATGGGATGGATTCCACTAATTGATGAATGGAAAAAGATATTTGCCTTTACAAATTGTAGGCTTGCTGGTAAATGAAATTGGATATTGAAAGATAAAAGAAGCAATGGGGAAACCCATGAATTCTCTAAGAATTAAAAATTAAAAGGGAGGGTTATACCTTAGAGGGGAATCTTAGGTATCTGTGAAGTCTGTAACTCCCAAGTACCTCAGCCAATAGGGAAAGAGAGAGGGAAATTAGGATAAAAAGGAGGCTGTGTCCTCCAAACATTTGAGAGATCCCACGGGAATGCCCCATGGCCTCTCCCTTTATTTAAATAAAGTAAAAGGACTCCTCTGTCCTTTTTGGACATAAAACTCTGGGGTTTGTGGATTAATTTTTTTGACAAGACCAAGCAAGGCTGCTCCCCAACTCCACAGTAAGGGAACAGCCTGAGCAGCTGTTTCCATTTTCCCATGTATTCCCCATGGTCTCGCAGGAAAAACCACAGGTCAGCTCGTGAGGTGTACCCTCTCTCCCTAGCTGGGGGACGTGAAGCTCTGACTTGGGGGCCTGTGACTCGTACTGCTGCTACGCTGATCTTCCTCACTTCCTCAATTCTCTCCATCATCTCCTCCCTCATATCCCTCATCCTATCTTCAACCTGTTGGAGGTCCCTGGCCACGGCAGAGACATTAGCCTGCATTGGGCCATTCATCATGCTCTTGAAATTTCTGAGTTTGTTGGCAACAGAACACACTGTCTCTGGGTGGTTATCAGCATTAATCATTGCTATGTAGGTGGTATATTGAGATGGACCCAAGGTTGCCAGATTCCATAACATCTGCCCTGTGCACTTGACCTTGTCAGGGTCATTGTCATGCTGTCCATCCCTCCCAAAGAGTACCTCTAATACTGCTGTCTCTCTCAGCTGCTGGATCCCTTCCTCAAGGCTCTTCCAGCGCATCCTATGGTGGTGCTCCTGCATTCTCTCTCTGTGGACAAACTTCTCTCTCACACTCATTAAAAGCTGGTCCCAGAGGGAAAGGAGGCCTTGCTCCCTTACGAATATCTGGTCCACACCTGAATCCTGGGCCAAGGATCCCAAATTCCTGGCCTCAGTTCCATCCAGTTGTACACTTGTTCCTGTAAGGTCCCAGACCCGGAGTAACCAAGTTGTGAAAGGCTCACGGCCCCGCCGAGCAATGTCTTTACGCAGGTTACGGAGACTATCGTATGAGAGGGACTCGGTGACAATCTCAACCTCTGGCTCCCTTGCTGGTTGTGAGGACCCTCCTTGCTGATCCCCATTATCTAAGTGCCTCGTTTTAATCTTAGATTTCCTAGTTTCCACAGGAGCAACTGCTGCTGGCTGTGGCTGCTCCTGTGATCCAGCTGGAACCTGGACAGATACAACATCTACGGGTTCCACTGCAGCGCCATCTGACTCTCCCTCTTTAGGGCAGGGGGAGGGTTTCTCACCAGCTGGAGAAAAATACTCCTTCATCATCTGGCTATGCTCCTTCAACATCTGACTCTGCTCTTTCAGCATTTGGCCTATATCCTTCACTAGAGCCCCCACCCACTCTGGGTGGCTCATTTCTGCGGTGGGCTGTGGGGCAGCATCAGGCTCTGGGGCAGCATCCCTAGTCCCTGGGGCAGAGGCAGGTTCTGGGGCAACATCCCTAGTCCCTGCGGCAGAGGCAGATTCTGGGGCAACATCCCTAGTCCCTGGGGCAGGTATCAGAGTTGTTGTCCAAGCCAATATTCCCTTGTTTCTGAATGCTAAGTAGAACAAGCCTACCAGCAACACCAGCCACTGTATAATAGCACTGGCAATTAAAACAGATCTGAAATCCTTGAGAACCAGTGGGGTAGCCTCAAAAAAACTGGGTGATGGGTTGGGAGAAAATTTCCCTTGCACTCGTTATCTCACAGTAAATACCATTACTGAAATAGCCCCAGAAACACGCAGTTAGAGTACGATAGCTCCGGATCCATGCAACCGCTTCCCAGAAGAAATTAAAAACCCAGGAATTCCTGACATAATCAATCCACCAAACCAATCGGACAATAGCCACAGCAACCTTGGTGAGGGGGCCCAAATTCAAAAAAGGGCTTGCAAATCGGAGGGAGATGGCTGTGACCACATGGAACACAAACCAGATTAAACCAGACAACATATTGCCAGTTAAGAGAGCTGTTATTCCTGTCTTAACTCTCAACTCAGTGCCCTCAGGCCCCACGTTGGGCGCCAAAATCTGTCCTGGTTTGAAAGGACAGGTGTCTGCCAGTAAGGGCAGAAGTTTCCCTTTGGAATAGAGACTTTGGTTCCACTCCCCCCCCCCCCCAAGTATTATAATTGTTTGAATCAAGGACTCTGAGGCAGAGATAAGGGGGTGGGAATACAGCTCTTTTACTAATGTATCTAACTGTACAAACAGAAAACAATAACAGTTAAAATTGCTAACAGAACGAAATACATAACTCGGTGTCAGTCCCTTTAGATGCAAGCACGCTGTCTCTGTACTTAGTCCAGAGCCCGGATTTGCCAGAGGGCAGACAGGAACGGAGGGAGGGGGGAGGGGCAGCAGCGGCCACGCCGGTCTCGGGCGGGAACGGGCTCACCCTCACCGAGGGCGGCGGCTCCTCGCTCACCGTGTGTGTCCGGGGGATCAGCTGTGTCCGCAGAGGCAGGAGGCTGGAACGGGGCAGATGCAGGGCAGGTGATCGCAGAGGGTCTGGCTCTGCTGTGCTGCGAACGCGTGGCTGAAGAACCCGGGCGTCCTCCTCCTGGCTCGCCGGAAACACGAGTGCCCTCCTGGAAGCCTCAGAGGCCCCTCCGGGAGCTCTTCCCACCCACCCCTTTTGTCTAGACCCATCAGAGACCCTGGGTGTAGCCAGGCCAGCGCCTTTGGCATGATAATGGGAAAAATTCTTTCAATTGACACAGTAACAGAAAACACTCAACCCCCAACAATGAGGTGACAGAGTGGGCTATGACATCACAGAGTAGGCTATGACATCACAGAGTGTATTATGACATCACAGAGTGGGCTATGACATCACAAAGCGGGTTATGACATCACAGAGTGGACTATGACATCACATAGTGGGCTACAACATCACAGACTGGACTATGACATCACAGAGTGGGTTATGACATTACAGAGTGTATTATGACATCACAGAGTGGGCTATGACATCACAGAGTGGATTTTGACATCACAGAGTGGGCTATGACATCACAGTGTTCTATGACATCACAGAGTGGGTTTTGACATCACAGAATGGGCTATGACATCACAGAGTGGGTTATGACATCACAGAGTGAGCTATGACATCACAGAGTGGGTTATGACATCTCATAGTGGGCTATGACATTACAGAGTGTATTATGACATCACAGAGTGGATTATGACATCACAGAGTGGACTATTTGAGG
Organism: Erithacus rubecula; assembly: GCF_903797595.1. Classification (NCBI taxonomy): domain Eukaryota; kingdom Metazoa; phylum Chordata; class Aves; order Passeriformes; family Muscicapidae; genus Erithacus; species Erithacus rubecula. Next base: position 44,008 of record NW_027636146.1, read on the forward strand.
TCATTGAGCATTACAGGCTGTCCCTGTGACATCACAGGGCCAAGGTCTGACATCCCAGCAGGGCTGTGTGACATCCCACCAGGGCTGTGTGAGGTCACTGGGTTGGTCACTCTGCCCCAGCCCCCTCACAGTTTCCCCAGGCAAGTCCAATGCTGTTCATGCCCAGCAGGGTCCCCTGTCCCTCTGTATCCCCCTGCTCCACCTGGAGCCACAGCCTCCCCCAAGGATGTTCCACAAATCAACCCCAGAGCCTGACAGGGGACAAGGGGCCAGGCCTGTGTGACCAGGACACCAAGGACGTGGATTATCCAGGTCACTGGGGCTGGTTTGGGTTCCCCAGGGCAGCAAAGATGTCTGGCAGCTGGAGCAGGCTGAGGGAAGGGCCTCCAAGGTGGGGCTGGAGCCCTTTGGCTGTGAGCAGAGGCTGAGGGAGCTGGGCTTGTCCAGCCCAGAGCAGGGAAGGCTGAGGGGCTCCTCATGCCAGCCTGGCAGTGCCAGCCAGGAGCTGATGGAGAGCACAGAGCCAGGCTCTGCACCAGGGGCCTGGGGGAGACAAAACACAGTGAGTGGAAGGGGCAAGAAAGGAGATCAGACAGGACAGGAGGAGTTAAAATGAGTCAGGCTGCTTTCAGCATTTCCTCAACACCAAAATCAGCCTGATTCCTCTATCTACCACTGACAGCTTTAAAAATAGAGCATTGTTTGAGGTGTTCAACCCCCACTCCAAGCACAGCATCCTGATACAGCACTTGAACAGTGTTTCTACCTGTCACAGAATCATCTTTGTCTAAATTGGTTTTGTACACAAATCCCTTGTGGGTGGCAGACTCATCAGATCCTGCTGGGACATGGCACAGAGCTGAGGGAAGAGCTGTGATCGTTATGAAATTGGATCATGTTCAAATTTTGTTTGTTAGCAGACAAGAGAAACATTCCTGTTCCTCTGAGTCTCACAAGTTCCTGAGCCCAAAGGACACAAACCTGATGAGTTCTGGTTCCCAGTGCAGGGGTGGCCCTTGCACCTCCCTCCATCTCCACAGCAGAGCTCTCCTGTCCCAGAAAGTGCCTGGCACTGCAGGGATGAAGGAAACAGGACAGGCTGTGGGGATCAGGGGCAGGGCACGGCCAGGGATTTGGGGTGCTTGTGAGCCCAGGGCAGGAGCCAGCCCTTGGCCTTGGGGAACCTCATCCCATTGTCCTGGGCCCATGGCTCCAGCCTGTGCAGATCCCTCTGCAAAGCTTCCTGCCCTGTAGCACAGCCACATTCCCAGCCAGCCTGGGCTCACCTGGCATCTGACTGAGTGTGCCCTCGATGGCCTCGTCCAGATCAGCAAGAAAGAGACTGAACTGCCCTGGCCCCAATCCTGAGCCCTGGGGACACTCCTGGACGTGGCTCCACTCCCCAGAACCCCTTGGGTTGGACTTCTCTTATTTATGGAGCTGTGCCTCCCCTTGGTGTGTTTGCTGACAAGAAATGAGCATCCCTCTGTGTCTCGGGCAGCTCTTTCTGCAAGGAAAGCAGGTGGGAGTTGGTGCCAAGGAGCTGAAAGCTGCAGGCACAGCATGGGCTGGAAGGAGCTCAGATTTGCACAAGGCTGCTCTGAGTGCCAGGGGTTGGATGGGGAAATGGTGGGGTGGGGATAGGGACAGGTTCAGACTGACTGTCAGACATAAAGGGTCTTGATTTTCATATCTGTTCAAAATGCATTAGGAGGTTCTTGGATTCAGTGTCAATTGCACAGATTGAACATATCAATGTATTAAAATGGAAAACAACCTAAACAGGATGTAAAAGAAGTTTTCTCACTGTCTTTGTAAGTACAACACATTCACTTTGAAGAAATTTCTGAAATCAGTCTAATGAACCACAACAGATATGAAATCTTAAATCAAATTATTCCCAGAGTCTTGGCTTGTTAAGATGTAGTGATTGTAAATGAGCCCTGGAGCACTGAATTTCTGAACTGCAGAGCTGAAGGCTGAACAAGCCCCTGGAGCAGTGAAATTCAGCAGCAGTCTCCGAGGTGCTGAGGATGTCAGCAGCCCCCACTGAGGCCATCCCTGCCCAGAGTCCCTGGGGAAATGGGCAGACAAGAAGAGCGTCCCTGGGGCTGGGGAAGCAGAACTCAGAGGCACCAGTGGCTCCAGGTGGAAATGGAGTGTGGAATGTGGCTGTGCAAGCCCTGCCTGGGCTGTGCCAAGCAGGACAGACAAGCCCTGACGACCATTCCCTAAACAACTCTGTCAAGGAGACATTTAAATGCAATTACAGCTCTTTGTGTACCCTGAGATGGATGTACTGAACCCTTCTGTGTCCACTGGACATGAGGAAATCCTTATCCCCACTCCTCTCTCTGCAAGCACTGCTCACCTAGTGAGCCACAGAGGCAGTCAGGCATTTCTGTCACACAACACCCACCAGCTTTCCAGCCACAGGGGGCTGGGGACAAGAAGGACTCAGAGACACCCTGAGGGGGCTGGGCTGGACTGAGAGGCAGGGGAAAGGAAGAGGGTCCTAAAGAAGAACTGTGGGAGCAATGGGGTGCAGGAGCTGCTGTGCTCCTGCCCCTGCAATGGGGTCCTGGCCCAGAGGCACAGCTGGGGCAGGGGCTGCACCCAGGGTCAGCCAGGGGTGTTCCTGGGGTGACAGGGATGGAAGGCAATGGGGGACCCTGGGCATGGGGTCCCTGGGAACGATCCATGGGGCAGGGGTGTTGTATGGGATGTCATTAAAAGTTCACTGTGCTCTGCTGAGACAGACTGGGATAGTCTGGGGTGTGGTGGCCATGCAAGGGGAGGGACTGACACTGGCAGAGCTCATGGTACCAACCAGAGGTGTCTTCAGGATCTCAGAATTGTCTAAATCCATCTGCAGAGAGATCAGGAGACCTCAGTGGTCACTGGGATGTGCCTGGTGCCAGCAAGGGATGGGGGGACTGAACTGCCACCCCAAATCCCTGAGGGGATGCCCTCCAATCCCACAACAACCTCACCTCCCACAGATCATTTTCAGTTTTTCGCAGGAGTGCCGGGGAAAGAAGAACAAACCATGGTTCTGGATTGGATCATGTGGGTCTGTGGGGCAACAAAGGTGCAGGGACCAAAGGGAGTGGTGGGGGGGGAGGGACAGGAAAAGGGATGGGAATTCAGGACCTCCAAAGGGTTGTGGTGAGGCAGGAGGGACCCAAAACACTGAACTGGAGTGAACTGGGGAGGCCAAGGGACTGGGCTGGGGATGTGGAAGAGGCCCTGTGTGGGATGCAGGGGAGAAAGGAATTGCAGTGTAGGGACATGGGAAACAGAGGGGGTTGGAGTGGGCAGAAGAAGTGGGACAGAGGAGGAGAAGACAAGACTGGGACAGGGTCTGTGAGTGCCAGGTGAATCCAGGAATGATGCCAGGAGACAGCACTGCAGTGGCCAGGGAGAAAAGCAAGGGACTGAGGGGAAAAAAGGAAAGGAGTTGGGAATGGTCAGTGGGAGGGAATTCATAGACCCTGGGTAGGACAAAGAGGAGATCCTAGGGAGATTTTGGAAGACACCAAGGATGGGAAGCTACAAAGGATTGTTATATATGAGATTCATGCTAATTAAATTGTAACAATATTAGCAAAATTGTGGCATTACAATTATCAAAAATTGCATTTAATGGCTATAAAGCAAAAAGAGATAAAGGAAATGGTTAAACAAAGCAAAAAAAATCATCCTCCAGATGTTAGGTGGGAGGCAGGATGAGAAGGGCACAGGTCTAAGAGCAAGTGTCTAGAAATAGGTTTTTGACCTTGATTTGAGCCAAATTGGAATGATTCCAAACCACTGGACACTGCACTGAGGTCTGTTTTGGGAGCATATATTTAATTATATAACTCTAAATTCAGTGCTCCTGCACTATCTGAGAGGTCAAACAGTGAACACTGAGGAAGACCCAGAGCCTTCATCGGAAACAAGACCCCGAAAGGAGGAGAGACCCCGACCACTGGTGACACATGTGCAACACAACAGAGTGATGTAGATTTTAGGAATAGAAACAAGGAAGACCTTTCTAGAAGATTCTGTATTAATATGCATTAGTAAACAGTATATAAGTGAGATTTTAGCTTGGCTGATTTGGTTCGGTGTGAGGAATGGCCCTGCCCGTACCCCCGGTCAGGGATCCCCCGGTTGGTTTTGCTTATGATTTATTCAACCAAATCATTGGACCTCTATTATACTTAAACTACTGCTAAATTTTGTATTTACTCAAATTTATATAACTCGTATATTTTGACTGTATTCATTTATATACAATTGCTATTATTAATAAAGTACTGCTAAATTTAATTTTCTTGTCTGATTAATTGGACAAAATCGAACACATTTAATATCCATTTATAATAGGATGGGATGTGGGGACACCATGGCATTGGGGCCCCTCCTTGGCCTGGACTGGGGGCACAGCAGGATGGAGAAGAGAAGGGCCACGCTGAGCACAGCCACCTTCATTATCCTCTAGCATTGGCAGTGCTGGCTGAGGCTGTGCCAGGTGAGGACCACATTTATCCCTTCCAGGACTCCTCCCTGTGCCCTCCCTGAGAGCCCCCAGGACAAAGCCCAGCCTGGCACAGCTCCCAGCCCTGGCCCACAAGTCCATCCCACCTGTAAAATGCATCCAGCCCCCTCACCCATCATCCCTGCAGCTTCCTGCATGGGGCAGCTGTAAGAGTAGATCTGAAGTTTTCTCTGATCTGGCTCACGACCATTATCAGAGCCTGGGCCCTGAGATTGCACCACTTGCCCTGAGCCGGAGCTCCGGCCTGGCCCAGGTGGATGCTTGTGGGCCAAGGGCTGTTTGTAGCTGTGCCTGGTGCTTGTCATGGTGCTGCAGGGCGCTGGTTATCACACCCTGTCCCTGCACCTGCATCATGGGGCTACGATCTCCACACACAATAGTCCATAAATCTCCCCACCTTTTGGCCGGAGGCCACTCACTTTGGAAAAGGACTATAAGAAGTGACTTTCCCCAAACTGACTTTGAGATCTCTTTCTCTCCAATGGATTGAAGAAGCGGCTCGTCAGACGGCCACGAGGATGCATCCCGTCTGATGGTAGCCATATCCCATCCTACTCTCACCCTCTCTCTCTCTCTTTCTCTCTCTCTCTTTCTCTCTCTCTATCACAAAACTTGATTGTTAGCACACAATAAACTACATTACTGCTTTCTGCTAAACAAACCTGAGTGTCTTGCATTTTGCTTTTGCACCCTGGGGTCTAACGAACCATCATGACTCCTGCTCGGATTGAGCGGATTGTAACATAAATTGGTGTCACAGACAGACAGAAGGGTTTCTGACAGACAGAAGGGTTTCTGAAACACAGAAGGGTTTCTGACAGACAGAAGGGTTTCTGACAGACAGAAGGGTTTTTGAAACACAGAAGGGTTGCTGGTTGTGTGTAGTCTGTAACAGGGGAAGGACGTCTTGCTCCAGCCACACCTAGCTGGCCACCTCGACAGGGGTGAGCCAGACTAGAAAGCAAGGGGGGCATTTCAGATTTCCCTCAAACTGCACACACCTAGGTGAAAAGCATCCCTACACTCATTTGAGGATTCTGTCTTCAGAAATTCACTAAAGATCTCTTGGTGCAAAAGGCAGAACATCACTGTTCTTGTTCTTTACTACTGCATGAATGTGTACTGACCTTCCTGAGTTAGGGGGAATACTGAGCAGGCTGAGGAGTGAGTGTATAACTCTAGTCTATTACTGTATATATGTGAACTGACCTTTCCTAAAAATTGGAGGGGGGGGGGAGAAAAACCTATGCAGGTTGTGTGTCTGCCTTTCCTGAAAATAAGGGGGGAAAACTGCATTGGGTGTATGTGCATATATACTAACCATTCCTAAGAGGTTAGGAGGGAGTACTGCGCAGATAGTGTGTCCACCCTGCCCTGAATAAAGGGGGGAAACTGTGTAGGGTGTGTGTGCATGCGTACTAACCTTTCCTATGAAGTTAGGAGGGGGTACCACTCAGGCTGTGTGTCTACCCTGCTTGAAATAAGGGGCTTGTGGACAGCAAAAGCTGTGTGTGTAACTAAGTGCTGATCTGCCTTGAGTGGCTTTACTTTCCTTCTTTCAAAATGACTGAAAATCATAATGCAAAAGATAAAGCTGCATTTTTCGCTTTGCTAGCTAAGTATAATGCCCGACCCTCCCAAGGGGGAGAAGACTGGGCGCACAGTAACTAGTTTAATTTAGAAAATGTGATTGATAGGATACATTCTTTGCAACATGAAACAAAATTCAAACTGGGCAGAAATAAGACCATTCTCTGCTCAGTTTTGGGGGCCCGTCTTACAGCAGCTGTAGAAACTCGCTTTATGCCAAGAAGTGAAGAAAGAACAATTATTGACTCCTGTGAGAGAATGGTGACCTTTTTGTTCGTTGTAAGATAAGTAATCTTGAAACCTGGATATGCGGGCTGGTCTGTGGGTATGTAATTAGTGATTGCTTAGGCTTGCACAATAACCAAACGTCTTAGTAATTCTCCAGGAAAACAAAGGGTACTGCAAGGGTCAACGCTGACAACGGAAGACCCCATAGCAAACGGAGGAACGTGCACAAAAGTCCGTAGAAATGACACGTACCCGGAAATCAGGGGACTTAAAAGAGAACAAACTTTGGGGGAAAGTGTGGCAGTTTTGTGGAGCGGAGACTCCCTGCCACCCAGCGCTGCAATTTTGCCTTTGCCGTCTGTAATCAATAAATTTTTCAAATTGGTTTTGAGTATGGCCCCTTGTGCTCATTTATAACAATTTGGTGCCGTGACTCAGATTGAGATTGGGTAAGGGGGATTTCCTGTCTGTGGGAAGGCGCGCCCCACCCTCTTGGTGGTCCTGAGGGACGGGAGCCCCCGCTCCCACCTCGACCAATGAACCTAAAACCAGAAGGCAAAAGCAAAGGAGGAAAGGGCCCGGTTGACCCCTTAAATTTTGTGCACAAAGTCCAGACGAAGACGCGGGACGCGTAAGTAAGAGGGGATCCGTTTGGGCGGGGTCGGGATCCCGGAGTGCGGCGACGTGGTGTGTGACTGAGAGGGGAACTGGCAGCCAGATTCCCCAAGCGAGTGCAGACCCTTAGTAGTGTGGTTCCCATTGACCCGCAAGGGCGTGGGCCACGAAACAGGGGAAGCCAAAGTGACTTTTTGTGCGAATGAAGGTACTCTGGAGGAATGGGGCAGGGGAAGAGTAAGCCTCCTGCAGGGATTAAACTCCCACCTGTGCCAAGGGACAGTCCCTTGGGGTTTTTATTAGATAATTGGGAACATTTTCCGGACACAGGGGGGTGAAGGATAAGGCTAGGATGATACACTATTGTGTAGAGATATGGGGTGGAAAGGAAATCTCAAAGGGTGTGTTTTGGCCAGTATTTGGGTCTTCCAAGGACTGGGTGAAGTAAAAACTAAACATTTGGGTAAATACAAAGAAACCTTTTCACCTGGAGGAGAGTGAATATGTTAAGGGGTGGGTGGGCCGCCCAGAGGTGTGTATTTTTAAACTAACAGAAAAATCTAGCGAGAATAAGGAGAAGAAGAAGGGGGGTCGAGCTGAGGAGACTATGATAGCCCCTTCCCCATAGCGGTGCAGGAAAGTAGAGGGTAAGATCAGGGAAAGATGCAAAAACAGCCTATAAGAGAGTTTGGGGGTCCGAGAGATTCGAGGGAGAGGCAAGACCAGAAGGTGTGCTTTTACTGTGGAAAGAGAGGACATTTCAAGAGGGAATGTCGAGTTCGAATTAGAGATGAGAAAGAATTCAAAGCAGATTAGAGGGGTCAGGGGCTCTATTTAATGGGGACCCGGAAACAACAAAAAGAGCCCTTGATAAAACTGAGAGTGGGTCCCCATGACCAGGAGATAACCTTTCTGGTCGACACGGGTGCAGAAAGATCTACCATTCAATTTTTGCCCAAGGGATGCACCCTGTCCAAAGAAACCGCCACTGTGGTGGGGGCAAAAGGAGAACCTTTTGAAGTAAGGGTGATAAAAAGGGTGACGGTGGAATCAGAATCAAAGATAGGAATAGGGGACTTTTTACTAGTACCAGAATCTGATTATAACCCATTAGGAAGAGACATGATCATAGAATTAGGAATTCAAATAGAAGTAGTGGAAAAGGAATTACAAATTAGGCTTTGCCCCCTTAGACAAGAGGATGAGGACAGAATAAATCCTGATGTGTGGTACAACCCAGGAAGCATTGGACAACTGAAAATAGCCCCATTCACGGTAAAAAATTAAGAATCCTGAGGTCCCCGTGAGAATAAAACAATACCCCATTTCCCCAGAAGGAAGGAGGGGACTAAAAAACCTGAGATAGAAAGACTACTAAATAGGGGGCTGCTGGAGCCTTATATGTCTCCCTACAATACACCTATACTTCCTGTCAAAAAGACGGATGGGTCGTACCGTCTAGTACATGATTTGAGGGAGATAAACAAATGGACCATAGCGAGGTTTCCTGTAGTAGCAAACCCCTACACCCTTTTGAGCAAACTACGACCTGATAATTTATGGTATAGTGTAGTGGACTTAAAGGATGCCTTTTGGGCCTGTCCCCTCGATGAAGCAAGCCGGGATTATTTTGCTTTCGAATGGGAAGACCCTGATACAGGAAGAAGACAACAGCTTAGATGGACAGTGTCACCCCAGGGGTTTACGGAATCTCCAAACTTGTTTGGACAGGCACTAGAACAGATCTTACAAGATTATCAAACTAGGCCGGGGGTGACCCTGATACAATATGTGGACGACCTATTGCTGGCAGGGAAATTGGAGGAGGACATAAGAGAAGAAAGTATCCGGCTATTGAATTTTCTGGAACTTAAAGGGCTGAAAGTTTCCAAAGCCAAACTTCAATTTGTGGAGGAGGAAGTCAAGTATTTGGGACATTACTTGAGAAGGGAAGAAAAGAGAATAGATCCTGAAAGGATCCAAGCAATTGTGGCATTGCCAATACCAAAGAATAAAAGACAAATTTGCCAAATTTTAGGACTTACTGGGTATTGTAGACAGTGGATTGAAAACTATAGCAACAAGGCCAGATTTTTGTATTACAAATTAATACAAGAAGGGTTGTTAAAATGGAGCCAAGAGGACACAGACAAACTCCAGGAGTTAAAAGAGAGCCTGGTCCATGCCCCAGTCCTAAGCCTCCCCGATCTAAGGAGATAATTCTTTTTATTTGTGAACATAGAAGAAGGTATTGCTTTTGGGGTGCTTACTCAGGACTGGGCGGGGAGGAAGAAGCCAGTGGCATATTTGTCAAAAATTTTAGATCCAGTGAGTAGGGGGTGGCCCGCATGCTTGCAAATTGTAGCGGGATGCGCTTTATTGGTTGAAGAAGCTAGAAAAATTACCTTTAATAGTAGCCTAAAGGTGATGTCTCCTCATAATAATATCCGGAGTGTGATGCAACAAAAGGCAGACAAATGGATCTCTGATGCGAGACTTTTAAAGTATGAGGGCATTCTAGTAGAAGCCCCCAACTTAACACTAGAAACTACCACCTTACAGAACCCAGCTGCATTTTTATATGGGGAACCGGAACATCAACCCCTAACCCACGATTGAATAGCAACCATTGAAGAGCAAACAAAGATTAGGCCTGATTTGGAGGAACAGGAGTTAGAAGATGGTGAAAGATTATTTGTAGGTGGATCCTCTAGGGTGATTGAAGGAAGAAGGAGATCGGGATACACAATTGTGGGGGGTTCCGACCTGCAAGTGATAGAGTCAGGTGCTTTAGATAAATCTTGGTCTGCACAAGCATGCGAGTTGTATGCCATATTATGAGCCCTAAAACTCCTCAAGGGAAAAGAAGGGACAATATATACTGACTCCAGATATGGATTTGGGGTGGTACATACCTTTGGAAAATTATGGGAAGAAAGTGGCTTGATCAATTCACAGGGGAAAGACCTAGTGCACCAGAAGCTAATAGTTGAAGTATTGCAGGCTTTGAGGGGACCTAGGAGAGTGGCCATGGTCCATTTAAAAGGACACCAAAGGGGGATAGATTTCAAAAGCAGAGGAAATAATGCAGCGGACCAAGAAGCTAAGCAGGCAGCCTTAAGAGAGATGGTCCTAAAAGAAAAAGGGGGGCAAGAAAACCAAAAAGTACATAATGAGGAAAGTACTAACATAATTTTTACTAATGAGGAAAAGGAAAAATTAAGGAAAATGGGGGTTAAGGAGAAGTCAGGAAAATGGATGCTAGAGGATGGAAAATGTATTCCACTAGCCTTACTGAACATCCGAACCCAATCCTGAGCGGATGTGGGGCTTTCCCCATTTGAAATTTTATGAAATTTATATCAATAAGTACCTGGTAGCTCTAACACCAGGTACAGCCCGGGGACTGGATATTGATCCGGAGTTGGAAAGAAAATCCGATAACACCCAAGTGGGAAGGACCTTATTTGGTGCTACTTACAACGGACACGGCGATACGCACTGCAGAAAGGGAGTGGACTCATGCGAGTCGAATAAAAGGACTGGTAGACCCATCCAAATTCACCAAGGACTCTGGTTGGGAGGTAAAGGGTGCAGCCGGAGACTTGAAGTTAACTTTAAAGAGAAAGACACAGTCCTGAGAAACCGTGTTGAAAATTGAAGGGAGACTGAATTTTGGTATACCGCCGAATTGACTCAGGGGATATCTGGGTGGGGGAAAACTGGGTGTTATAAAAAGAACTAATAGGACACTCGGAGTCCCCAGGATATTCTAAATACTTAGAAGATCTTGCTCAACAACCATATTATCGACCTATTAGATTGGAATATAAATCTCAATTAGGGAATGGGGAGGGGCATGTTAATCATAGAGATATAAGGGTAAGGTGTAGCTGGCTAGATTGCAGTTGTTACCCATTTGTGTGTTTTTCTTGTAAAATTTGTAAAGAGCTGTGGTGGATCCACTGCCAGAGAGGGAGGGCTCCTAAAAGTGTCTGTCAACCTTGTTGGGAGGAGCAGCGGGATCTGACTACCTGGGTATTGAACCAGAAGGTGGCAGCTCGGGAACTAAAAGTAGGATCTGCATCTTGGTGGCAGATATATCCAAAGGGAGTGAACCCTGACCTTTGTTGTTACCATCCTAACGAACCCTTTGTTCCATACATTGTGGACATCCTAGAAGTAAGGTGCCGAAAGAGGGAAAAAAAAGCTCCGGTGCGATATTCCTCCACTAAAAGAAAAATTTGAGCTCCAAAAGGAATAAGTGGGAGAGAGTAACTCATGCTGTCCCTGAAGAACATCCTTGCTGCCGAGAAGATGGTTTACCCCGTAGCTCGTAGCAACCGAGTTGACGGGCGAGGCAGAGGGATGAGATGTGGGAAAGAAAGGATTCGCCAGGATGAGGAAAAGGTGGATATGGCACCTAAGGTCCTAAGGGAACAGGGTCGAAGAGGAAGTAACAGGGGGAGAACGATAGGGATAAAAATAAGAAAAACTCATTCTGGCAATGGATCTCACCTAGTTCTGGGGGTATGTGTAATATGGATGAACACTGAGTATTGCTTAGAACTTAGCAGAAAAGAGCTCCAGAGATACAACGAACAAAAATAGGCAAATAGAAAAAGGGGGGATTGTGAGAGAATGGTGACCTTTTTGTTTGTTGTAAGATAAGTAATCTTGAAACCTGGATATGCGGGCTGGTCTGTGGGTATGTGATTACTGATTGCTTAGGCTAGCACAATAACCAAACGTCTTAGTAATTCTCCAGGAAAACAAAGGGTACTGCAAGGGTCAACGCTGACAACGGAAGACCCCATAGCAAACGGAGGAACATGCACAAAAGTCTGTAGAAACGACACGTACCCAGAAATCAGGGGACTTAAAAGAGAACGAACTTTGGGGGAAAGTGTGGCAGTTTTGTGGAGCGGAGACTCCCTGCCACCCAGCACTGCAATTTTGCCTTTGCCGTCTGTAATCAATAAATTTTTCAAATTGGTTTTGAGTATGGCCCCTTGTGCTCATTTATAACACTAATAATCATTATAGTTATTGTTATGGGACCTTGTCTCATCCGATGTTTTTCTTTTCAAATAAGACGAATTGCAGACACTGTCTTTGAAAAGAGAGGGGGAGATGTTGGGAGCCTAGCTGCAGCTCTGACACTCACCCCAGTGTATCGCAAGGCACTGGGACAATGAAAAGGCAAAACATAGGTCATGGTATCCTTGTGACTGTTCAGAGAAGGAAAACAAAGTCATAAAACATTTACAGTGACTGCTCAAGGATTTAGGAAAGCACATCTGGAGAGACAAGACCCTGTTTTGACTACAGTAGAACTACTTCAAAGAGATGATTTTGCAATAGCTTTATTTGATTTATGTTATCCTAGATGTACCTATTAATAAGTAGCTTTTATAGAAAGAAAAAAAAATTGTATCCAATCAGATTGTATGTTAGAAAAGGTATCCCTTATACACTAATGTATAAAAAGAGGTAGTTAAGACAATAAAGTGGACTCGTTTGCAGCAAAAAGATCTCGGTGTCTGAGTCTCATTCCTAAGGGGCTTGCAGGACCCTGGGGCACCAGGGAAGGAACAGGATCATCCCAGGAATGCTGTGAGAGGTTCCCCAGAGCGGCCCCACCTGGGGCCCGGGCAAGGGATGGATTCAGGCAGGCAAATACATCCAGGGGCTGCCTGGGCTATGGCAGTGAGGCCCAGCCCTGTTTCATATCTTTCTGCTCTTCATTTGTATTTAGTCGTTTGTATTTATCCTCCTGACCCTCGCAATGGGATTAGATTTCACTTTCTTACAAGGCAAAACCTTAGTTATTTTATTTCCACTAAACAACCATGTGTATTACCAGCTTAAATGACTTCTCTCTGACTTATCTGCATCTTGCTCCTTTACAGCAAGATGCATCAAGCACCTCTGTTAAAATACAGATGCCTCCCTGGAAAGAGGACAATCTTGCTATTTTCTGAAGAATCTTAACTTTGATGATGCACCAAATTTTACAAATCCTAGAGGAAAAAAGCCTACAGATCAGTTTTACAGTTTCAAAAGCTGATTCCTCAACTCTTGCACACCAGTTTCCTTATTGGCAACGTTCAGCAGTGATACCAAACAAGCACAGAAAACAAATGGGAGAAGAAATGCAGACAGCCAGCAGGGGACCGCCTACCAAAATACTGGGAAGAAACAGCACCCAGCAACAATTTCACTACAAAATGGACTGATCTTCTAGTTAGCTTCAAAGCAATACATGGACTTGCTTACTTTCAAAGCCTGTCCAATTTTCAATTAAAAATAGAAAAATAACTCCTCTCCACATGCATCATTACTGTTAAGCCTTGTCTATGTCTTCAGCTTTTCTTATTTGACTTACAGGATAATGAAATGTATTGAGATGGGATTTCAAGGCAGGTGCTGGACAAGGTATGGGAAGTATGTGCTGTTTTAGAATCCTCAGTATCAACAGACAACTTGCTAAAGTTGAATTCTTTTTTTTCCCAAGCAAAAGAACCACCTAGTGTTTTTATCTTCCCTGGTGTTTCCAAGGAAAACACTATTAGCTTTCTAGGCATACAGTTACTAGCTCTTGGAATAAATACACTTAGCAAACAATGTGATTTTAAGAACAATCTGCTGAAGCAGTATTTTATTTTTTAAGATATTTTATTTAACTACTTGCTTTAAGAAGGAAAAGTGTTTCAAATCCCAATTTTGCCCTCCTTTATCCTTATTCAACAGCATGGATCTTTGAGTGCATGGGCAAATGGTTAAACTGAATGTGGCACATGTTTGCTGTTACTGCTGAATATATCTTCTGCTATACTGCCAATTTTCAGAGAAAAAGTTAGAATCAAAAGATGTTGTTAAGAAAAATAACAAACATTATTTCTTCTTGACTCCCAGAGCACTCAGGTTACTCTTCATCTCATCTATTATTCCTCACTCTCAGAACAGAACAAGACTAGTCCTGTTACATCTTATTCAACTGCAAGTACCATTTTTACCCAAACACTTTTCACCATTTTCACCCCTTACACCCTTTCAGTTGTGACGTTTTATTAATTTCTTGGTTTGGTTTATTTGTTTCCCTGCAGCCATAGGTAACAAATGTTAGTTCATGTGAAATATAAATCAGACAGAAACAGTACATCACCTGTGGGCATTCTGAGTTTCTTTTCCTTTTCTGGATAGTTATCAAAGTTAACAGAAATTTCCTTACTTGTCACACACGAAAACCAGCACAAACTTCCCAAAATGCAGTTTTGGAAAAGGCATGCATGTTGGACCATAATTACATGTAGGTCAGTGGAATAGCTTCAGTAAAGGGGAAAATTAAAGGAGACTATCTAACCAATAAGTTAGCAAAAGGTGGGCATTAATGGATCAATAGATCAATTTAAGTGCCAAGTGTCCAGAGTAGCTTTCAAGGGTGATAATGGATTTTAGCATCACAGATTTTAATTGTGCACTATAACAGTGCTGCTTGAGCCATTATATGACTGAATTATTATGATTTCTGTATCAGCTTGGATGTAAAACTTGACTCTGGACTGAATTGTGTCACTTAAGGGAATTCAGAAGGAAATTATTTTATACATTCGACGAAATTAAATGTATTCTGCATTCCTGGTGTCACCATTTGCCAACCCAAAACAAATTGTGCACCAAGCTTGCTGTAAAAAACCCATGCACTGGTATAACCCGTGCTGGTATCTTCCAGAGAAGGAGAATCAGGGAGGTCTAGATCCATGTGTTCAGTAAGAGAGAGCAGAGAACAAATGAATCAAGGAAACAAATAAGAAGAGAGAGAGGCAGGCTGAAATAAACACTTTTGCATTGCTTGAGTTATGCCTCCATAAATCCATATGCAGACATAGTAATTCTATGAACAAATCCTAACTTCTCCCTGCCCCTCCCAAGTGAATGACTAGATCTAAAGTTTAGAACAATAAGACAAAAATCTCCCAAGGCTTAGTGGCTTCATCTGTCATATGGTGACTATACCCCTGATGCACAAAGTTCCTTACTCAATACTTATTTCTCATATTTCTTTTTAAAATTAGAATGCAAGCACCATATTTATAATGCAAGATTTCTGAAGCCTAAGACCTAAGACTCTCCTCCCAATTAAAATGCAGCAAGCAGATTGGTTTTAACACTCAGTGGCATTCTTTTTCTGGACTTGTTTCCTTTAGGAGCTGGAACAGAGATCACACAACCTTAGGGGAAATAAAATGGGTATTTATTCAAAGGCCTGCAAAGGCCACACCCTGGCAGTACAGTGCCACAGCGTGGCCCCTGCCCTGCCTGAGTGGCTCCAAGATGGAAGTAAAAGAGGGCTTGGTCACATGATTTTACCTTTTTATAGACTTCAGGCCATTTACATATAGCAGTCCACCATCCCATTAATAGTCTCAAATTGTAAGCTGTCCTCCTCCTCTTCTCCTGGCTGGCCTGCCCTCCTCTTCTCACATTTTTTATACTTTTGGTCTAAAGTCTGAAGAAACTGTCCTTGAGTCCATAGCTGGTATTGGACTATTTCGACTTTATCACCCTAAAGCACAACGGAAAGCACACCCAAGTAGAACAGAAAACTTGCATCTTAAGGCATCATATCCCCCCTTTAGAGGCTTGACAAGGCCTCTACTACCTTGTCAAGTCTCTATTCTAAATTTCACTAACAACAGAAACTTAATAACTGATCAATTTCTTACAATAATAATATAAATGTCTACCATAGAACAAATATCTAATAACAAATACATCCTAATAAACATAAGCAATAATAACAATAATCAATTTAACAAGAAAAATATTTTACATAATCAAATACTGTATGATATAAAGAAGAAAAGCAATTAAACATAGAGTAGAAACATAGAAAAAAATTCCCCGAAACACGTCATCATTTACATTTGTCTTTGTTGTCAAAATTGTTCAGGAGCAAAGCCTTTCTTAATTTTGAAGTAATTAATATATCAGGAGAGCATTAGATGTTTATCAAAACATCTTTTCCTTTAGACTTTTGCATCCCAGTCTGCTGCGCCAGGCAGATACAAACTGTTAGAAAATTTGGTATTTGATCTTTTCCTTCTAGGCACATAAAAGGAATCACCTGAAATGGGTGATCCCCAATGGGTAATGGAGATGCAGAAAATATGTCCTAATAAATATCCAATGCTCTGCTTGCCACAAGCTGCATCTGCAGCTGAGGTGTCTCCCCTGGGACCCGCTGATGAGACAGAGAGCTTCCACCAGACAGCACCCAGATGGGACCCAGAGCTAGTGCAAACACCAGCAGATTCAGGTGCTCACCTCAAACATACATCCACATCTACAGCACAGAAACATCTTACAAACTGCAGAATCTAATATTTATCTGATGAGATGAGACACGTCCACTATGTTTGCTCTCATAAAGTTACTGCAGATAAATACCTCAAACCCAAGTCTGCAGTGCTGCCCTATTTGACGGATCAGGGGGAGCACTAACAGTACCCCACAAGCCCTGAGTCTCTGTGCATTCCCTCTTAGCCTCATTTTGTTTCAGTGCTGGCCCAGCCCTGCTGTTCTGAGCTCTGTGGCTCTGACCCTTCTCCTACCCCTCCTGCCAGACTGCTCCCAGGAGAGGAGGGGAGGAACAGCCCATAGCACAGGACAGCCTCACTGCAGCTAATTTAGTCTGCCTGGGCGAGTGAAAGGCACAGCAGCTCTAACAGAGGCTCACTGTGGTTCGTGTACCTGTGGCCTTTGCTCCACCTCCATAAGTTAGAACTCACAATCATGTCTTTCAGAAATTGGCAAATTTCACAGTGATACCTACAAATTATGGCAGCAACTTATGCAAGAACAGTAAACAATATCTGACTGGTATTCTTTAACCAAGAAATCTAGCCATATATCATAGTACTAAATTTAAATATAAAGCAGAATTATTTAATTACGTATTGGGGATTAAGTTTCAAAGTTCCTGGATGAGTTAGCCAGTCAATGTCACCCACCAGGTTCCAGTTGTTACTGTTTTGTTTCTGCTGAGCACAGACAACTCGAGATCTGGCTTGATACCATGGTGACTCTACAAGTAGGGGGCGAAGGAGACCTTGGGACAGGCCTCGATGATGACCCGGCTGGTGACTTACAAGTAGACCCCGCAGTGGGTAGTGCGGTGGGTGTGGAGCTGCTCACCGGCCAGCGCCAGCAGGCAGCCTCTGCAGCCGTCCAGCAGCACGGAGGGGGACGCAGGCCCGCAGAGCGCGGGGCAGCCGCGACAGTCGCGCACCTGCGGCGGGCTGGGGTTGCTGCGGAGCCGCACCCGGCAGCCGCACAGCCCCGACAGCAGCACGCCCTGCTGGAGCAGCTTTAGCTCTCTGTCTCACAGTTGCACAGCCCCGACAGCAGCACGCCCTGCTGGAGCAGCTTTAGCTCTCTGTCTCGCAGCCGCACAGCCCTGACAGCAGCACGCCCTGCTGGAGCAGCTCTAGCTCTCTGTCTCGCAGCCGCGCAGCCCCGAGAGCAGCACGCCCTGCTGGAGCAGCTTTAGTTCTCTGTCTCGGGTGCCGCTTAACCCGCACAGCACTGGCCCGCCTGATTCGCCCTCGGCAAGGCCGGGGCCGGGCGCGGCGAGCTCGGCAGGGCACGGGGCACTGCTCGGGGCCGCTTCTTTCTTGGGGAGGTGGAAGACGAATTTGTTCTTTGGTTGCAGCTGCGGCTGTTTCACGCCCTGTTGTCGCCTCGCTCCCCGTGGCCCCCTCGGTCCCCTTTGCAGGGCTGCGGGAGGAGAGGCTGCGCCCTGGCTTTCGGAGTTGCCAGGGTAGCTATCGAGCCTGAGAGCAGAGGAGGCACCACCTCCCCCATGAGCGGTTCCCTCTCCGCCTTCTTTGTAAAGGCCCCTGTGCCCCGGGCGCTCCTCTCGGGGCGGCCCGAGGGCTGCACACACTGGCAATCTCCTCCGCCCTTCCCCCGGGGTGCCGGAGACGGTGGCGGGGACAGTGTGCATGGCTGCCAGGGCCGCCTTCCTCCTCCTTCACTGACCGGAGCCCTGCCTGAGCCGCGCCCCCCCTTTCCCCCTTTGCGGGGCTGCGGGAGGAGGGGCCGCACCCCGGCCGGAGCCCACGCCCAGTGCAGCTGGGATCGATTCTGCCTTCATGGCTGACACAACCAGATCCATCTCTGCTTTCTCTGCTTTTTTATATAACCTATTAAATGTTGGTTCTTTCTTTTTACCCTTTAATACATGTTCTTTTTCTTTATCCCGGTCCAGCTCACATGCTAATACCAAGAAGAGCCAGGCATATTCTAACTCTTCGAAAAATCTATCTCTGCGTATACGAGACATTAAACTTGATATTAATTTTCGATTTAAACTTCCTAGCTTAGTCCAAGTTTCTCCATTATCTAATTCATACACTGGCCAGATTTTTTCCGAAAATCTAATAAGTTTAGGTTTTGAAAGCTTAGACTCCTCTCGAATCAGATTTGCCCAGCTTTTCAATATTAGCCCCAAAGGGCTATCTCTTGGATTACTATTATTATCAAATTCAGAAGAGGATGTGCAACCCATTCTGATATCCTAAAGCATACAGCAAAGCACAAACAGTCGGGATTCAAACCCACGACCCTCTGAGCCACAGCACAAACACTAATGAACTGCAGCACCCTTTGGCTTCATGCCAAGAGCTCTGCAATTCAAACCTGCTCTTTATGAAGGTGGTCCTTCTCACAGATAAAGAGCAGGAGTGTTGTGGTCACACTTTACAAAATTACAAATTACAAATCTCTTAGCACCTAACCCAGATGCTAAACAAACAGAATCCCCTCTTATTCCGTCACTCCCATGTCTCTGTTCCCACGGTTCTTGGCTCTGATATCTCTGGACCTGCATTGGGCCCTTCCAGAACTGTCGGCCTCAGTCCAGGGATTTTCCAGATGCCTCCTCTCCTGCCTGGCTCGCCAAAAACTGTTGTCTTTGGGAGCTGGAACAGAGATCACACAGAGTTAGGGGAAATAAAATGGGTATTTATTAAAAGGCCTACAAAGGCCACACCCTGGCTGCACAGTGCCACAGCGTGGCCCCTGCCCTGCCTGAGTGGCTCCAAGATGGAAGTAAAAAAGGGCTTGGTCACATGATTTCACATTTTTATAGACTTCAGGTCATTTACATACAGCAGTCCACCATCCAATTAATAGTCTCAAATTGTGAGGTGTCCTCCTCCTCTTCTCCTGGCTGGCCTGCCCTCCTCTTCTCACATTGTTTATACTTTTGGTCTGAAGTCTGAAGAAACTGTCCTTGAGTCCATAGCTGGGATTGAACTATTTTACCTTTATCAGTCTAAAGCACAACGGAAAGCACACCCAAGCAGAACAGAAAACTTGGGTCTTAAGGCATCATTTGGTGAGGAAAGAATGGAAAAGCCTGAGCAGGTTTCCTAAACAACAAACCCCACTGAGGAACCACATGCTCAATACAGGCTGCCTTGAATGATGTCACCTTTCTACAAGGGACAGTGTGACCAGAAATGATCTCTGTAAGCAGAATTCTCTGAGTTTTTCAGCTGAATTCTCTGTCTCCATCCTTTCCCTGAATCTCTGTTGCAGATGGAAGCTGCTGGTGCAATTCTCTGCTTTAACTTCTTTTTTGAGTGCAAATAGATGTTTGCGGGTGTATTAATCTGGATTTGCTCAAAGTTTGCACAAAACTTTTGTATTTCTCATGGAATGACGGGGCCATTTTGACACAACAGGGCCACATGGATTCAGTGGTCCATTGCGACACTGTGAATCCAAGGAGATCATGGCAACACCGCCAGAACCTCATGAAAACAAGGAGTCCATGGTAACCCAGCAGGGCTGCATGGATCCAATGGTCCATTGTTACCCTGTGCATCCAAGGAGTCCTTTTTGGCACCATGGAAGCTCATGAAATGAGGTAGGCCATGGTGACACTGCAGAACTTCATGAAACCAAGCATCCATTGTGACCCAGCAGGGCATCACTGGAACCAAGGAACCTCTGCTCACCGTATGGAAACTCGTGGAACCAGGGGCTGTTGCAGCTCTGCAGAACCAGCACAGCTCCTGGACCTTGTCCCCTGGCCCCTGGGAAGTTAATGTGATAATTTGGGTGGGCAGGGGGATGTGGGCAGTGGTGTGGCCAGTAGCTTTGGTCAGTGGGGTGTGGAAAGTAGGTGTGGACAGTGGGTGTGGGCAATGGAGTGGCCAGTTGGTGTGGTTACTGGAGGTGGTCGGTGGCATGTGGTCAGTTGGTGTAGCCAGTGGGTGCAGTCAGTGGGCATGGTCATTGGGTTGGTCAGTGGATGTGGTCAATGAGGGTGTGGTAACTTGGTGTGGCCAGTGGGTCTGCTCAGTTGTGTGTGGTCAGTCAGGGTATGGTCAGTTGGGTGGTCAGTCAGTTTGCTCTTTTGGGTGGTCAGTGGATTGTGGTCAGAACAAGCAGGCAGTGGGTGTGTTCAGCGGCTCTGGTAATTCGGGGTGGTCACTGGGGGTTGTCAGAAGCTGTGGGCCGTGGCAGTGTTGTCACTGGAGGTGTTGTCAGTGTGTGTGACCAGTGGGTGTGGTCAGTGGGAGAACTCAGTGGGGTGTGGTCAGTGGGGGAATGGTCAGTTGGGTGGTAAGTGGGTGTGATCACAAGGGTGTGGGCATTGGTGTCTTGGCAAAGGGTGTGGTCAGTGGGTGTGGTCATTGCTGTGGTCAGTGGCTATGGCCAGTGACTAAGGTCAGTAAATGTGGTCAGTCGGGAAGTCGGGTGGGGGTGGTCACTTAGGTGGCCAGGGGTTTAGTCATTTGGATGTTGTCAGGGGTGTGGCCAGTGGTGTGGTCCATGGAAGTGGTCAGTGGGTACGGTCAGTGGATGTGGTCATTGTGGATGTTCAGTGGGGGTATGGACAGTGTTTGTGGTCAGTGGATATGATCAGCATGGTTTTAATTGGGGTGTGGTCAGTGGTTAAGGTCAGTGGGGATATGGTCAGTTTGGGAGCCAGTGGGTTGTGATCAGTTCCTGCAGTCAGTGAAGGTGGTCAGTGATGGTGGTCAGTGGGTGTGAGAGGTAGAGAGTGGTCACTGAGTGTGGTCAGTGGGTGTTGTTGGTGGATGTGGTCAGAGCATGTGGGCTGTGGTGGTGGTGAGTAGGAAAAATTTGGTGGGGTGGGGGCAGTGGGTGTGGTCATTAGGGGTATGGTCAGTTGGGTGGTCAGTATGGTCAGGATGTGGTCAGTGCATGTGGCCTTTTGGGGTGGTCATTGGGAAAGTGCTTGGCCAAGGCAAAAGGAGGCTCCCTGTGTGCCCTGCTCCCCTCTCCCTGAGCTCCTGAGAGCTCTGCAGCCCCTGCTGCCAGCCCATCTGCCCAGGCCAGCACAACAGCCCCGCCTTGGGGCTCTGCAGAGCTGCTCCTGCTCCAGGCCCAGGGCCCATCCCAGAGCTGGGGCAGCCACAAAACTGTGCCCATTTCTACTCATTCCGGCTCTGATCAGGATGGATCCTCTGACACTTGGAGGATGCTGATGAATTTTACTGTTCCAGAGGCCTCTTCTTTCTTGAGTTCTTCAGTTCAGGAATTCAGCGGCAAAGACACGTAAACATTTCTGCAAAACACCCAAACAAGAAACACATCTGGGAATAATTTAAGTTTTCAATTCTTCTGTGGTTAATTAGAAAGATTTCAGATATGTATTCCAGGTGAATATACTTTATTGGAAACAATGCAGAGAGAACTTTTGTATTGTTGTCTTTTCCTGTTTATAGAAAGATATAAGCAATGCCCAAATAATACTGACCCACAGCAATGTTTAATGCAATATGAATAGATATGAAATTCAAGACCCTTCAGGGCTGACAATCAATAACACTTTGTCCCCACCCCCTTTCAAGCATTTCCCTCATCCAACCCCTCGGACTCCTATGGATCAGGAATGGTGTGGCCAGCAGGAGCAGGGCAGTTATTCTTCCCCTGTAGTCAGCACTGGTTGGGCAGCACCTTGAGTGCTGTGTCCAGTTCTGGGCCCTCCAATTTAGGAAGTAAGTGGAGGGGCTGGAGCATGTCCAGAGAAGGGCAAGAAGTCTGGTGAGGGATTTGGAACACAAGTCTTGTGATGAGTGGTTGAGGGAGCTGGAGTTGTTATCCTGGAGAAGAAGATCTTCAGAGGAGCAAGATAGTGTCAGGGCACAGGTTGGACTCTGTGATCCTCAAGGTCTTTTCCAGCCTTGCTGATTCTGTGTTCTCTGAAACCACCCCTGGTGCAGTTGCAGGATGAGCCCTGGGCCTCCTCTTCACAAGGTCCAGCAGCCCAGGTCCCTCAGCTTCTCCACACAGACCCCAAAGCCCATCCTGTCAGTCCTGCAGAGCCTCTCCAGCCCCTCCTCACTGCCCAGAACAGGGAGCCCCACACCCAGACACAGCAGCTCAGATGTGCCCCCCTGGCCTGTGGTGCCTCTGGCAAGGGAGCAGCAGGAGGCACTGCATGACCCTGCAGACAATTCCTGAATTCACTTGTAGAATGATCTTGATTCTCAAGGGATGTTTGCATGATGCCCACTTAAGAACTGAAATGGGGAGGGGGATCAGAGAGGAAAGGGCAAACAGGGATGGACTATTTGTAGGCGAGGGAACAGGGTTGGACAGCAGGAAGAAATTAGTACCAGGAAGAGGAAAGAAAGTAAAGGTGAAGCAAAGGAAATGCTCAGGGCAGTTTGGGGGTGGCTGCCAATAATCTCTGGTTCTGATCAACAACATCTGCAGTGGGACAGCAAACTCACAGCTCATGAGAACAAGCTTTCTAGTTGACTGCAGAAGCCTCGACAAACCTGAGTGGTTTCCCTCCCATCCCCAGCCCTTGCTGGCCCCAGGGGCTGAGGGCATTTGTGCTCACTCAGCTCCATCTCTCCACAGCAGCACCATGGGGGTGCTGATGCCTGCTCTGTGCAGTGCAAACAGGGGCTCCTGAGCCAGTGCTGCCGTGTCTGTGCCTGCAAGGATGTGGCACCTGTGTAAGCTGGGGGAGAGGCCAGGGCTGCAGAGGGGGGATGTTGTTGGCAGGTGCATGAGAACGCTCTGGGACGCTGCCCTGGGCTGTCCAGTGCAGTGGGGATGGATCAGCCGCTGCTCTGCTGCTCCTTGCCAGGGTGTCCCCCTTTCAGGGACCTTGCAGAGCACCAGCCATGCTGTTTGCCCCCAGCCTGCCCACGGCCAGCCTGGGACTGCTCACGGGGGTTTTTCCCTACTCAGCACTGGCCTGGACAAGTGTTGTGGAGAGAGCCTGGCCAAGGAGCCTGGAGCCCCCAGGCCCTGCCCTGAGGCGTCAGCACTGCCCCAGCAGTGCCCATGGCCTGTCCCTGCTGCAGCCCCGGCACTGCCACCCCCAGGGCTGTGCCCAGCCCCGAGAGCACTCAGGCCCTGCAGCAACACGAGGGGCAGGAGGGCAGCGGGGCAGTGGCACGTTTCTTACAGTTTCAATGTTTCCCATTGAGGGACACAACTGTGAAAGTGTCTTCAGGTTCCCGGTTACAGCAGAATGCTGTTGGCAATGGTGACAGGAGGGAGCAAACAAGGGAAAGGTGTCTGTGATGCTGAGCAAACCTGGATGTGATTCAGGAATGCAAAGGGCCCAGGCCTGAGCCCCAGCCCCTGGCAAGGCACATCCTGTCCCTCCCTCATTGCTCAGGGCTCTTCCTGGGGCACTGGGCTCTGGGGATATGCAATGCCAAGGGCAGGACCATCGGGCAGCCCCTGCCAGGCTGTGAGCAGGGACAGGAGGCAATGAGGCCCCAGCACAGCCAGGCTCACTTGTCCCCTGCTGGCCTCAGGCCCAGGGCCAGCAGCCATGGCCCAAGTGCTGCAGCAGTTGGCTCTGGCAGGGCCTTTCAGCTGCTGCCCATCCCTGTGCCCTCTGCAGCCCAGGCTGTGCCACGGTGTCCATGCCCTGCCCTCTGTCCCTGCAGGCTGTCAACATCCCCCGGCTGCCCCACCTCACTGGCCCTTCCTTTGCTGACAGCTCTGCCTCCTGCCTGCCTCTGCCTGGCTGCACAAAGCATTGGACGACTTTCTTTTTCTTGATGTTTTCTGCTACTTCAAAAGCATCCTCCATCTCTGATACTACCCTTCAATCCACCCCAGGGCTCTCCTCTGCTGTCCTCAGTCTCCACTCCACTGAGAACAGAGCTCCTTTGTCCCTTTACATTGTTCATGTGCTTGAGTTGTCCAGACATCACCTTGGGAGATCTTTGAGCCGTCTCCAATTTGTTGGTAAATGAGAACATTCAGCTCATAGTCTAAGAAAATCACCAGAGGAGCAAGACCAGCCAGACCTCTCTGTTCTGACTACTTTTGTCTGGGAGCAATCCTTGGCTGATGAAATTTGAGAGTCTAAATGCAAATTTTGGCCCTGGCCTCCAAAAGAAAAGGGCATAGTAAGGAAGGAATGGAGCCCCATTCTGTGGTGGTAGATGACACATAGCCTGCAGGAGGCCAAGGCCAGGCAAAGCTGTCTGTCCTGGTAGATTTTTGTTGGAACAACCCCTGTATAGAGGGAACTTTTTAGCAGGATTACCAATTTCAGCCACGGGCACCTGGAAAGAGGAATGGTTCTTTTCTCGAGGAAAGAAAGCACACGGCTCCAGTGCTCCAAGGGCTGGTGAGGAGAAACCCTTGACTTGCCAGGATTGGTCAAACTTGCCAGGTGGCCCCTGGGAGGACCAGACCAGCCAGATCTGTTCCATGTCCTGTTGGTTCCATGAGGCCCCTCAGTGTCACAATGTTCTCCTTGCTTCTGCGTGTCACAAAGGCCCCTTGCTTCCATGAGGCCCTGCAGGGTCACAATGGCCCTTTGGTTCTGTGGCACCCTCAGTGTCACAATGTTCTCCATGGTTCCGTGGGGCCTGGCAGTGCCACAATGTTCTCCATGGATCCACGGTGCCCTGCAGGATCACAGCGGCCCTTTGGCTGCACAAGGCCCTGTAATGCAGCAATGGCCTCTTGGTTCCACAGAGCCCTGCTGCTTCACACCCATCCCTTTCAGTGTATGACCTTGTTAGAAATGATTAAAAGAACAACTCCTACCACAGCCGATTAATCTGAATTTAAGCAAAAAAACCCAACACTGGTAGATTTATTTTCTCTCAACAGTAGGAAGAGTACATGCTATAACTTCTGTAGATTATGAGAAAGCCTTCCCAGAACAAGCAATAACCATTGCCTAATTCTTGAAAGAATAGCCAATAAAAATGGCTCAAGTAGAAAATTGAATGTCGCCCTGTCAGATAAAGCTTCCAGGCTCTGAAAAAATGAAACTTGCAGAGGAATTTTTCTATAAAACAAACTAAATTTTATTACTAAACAGTAGAAAATTTCTGAAGGTATTTGCAATAGAGTATACAGTTCTGAAGAAGTGTTCAACTTTATTCCTCCTTATATCAAAACCAGATGTTCTGCAGAGGCAAAGAAAATCCTTACTTGGGAGAGAAAAAAATCCACAGGATCCATAAAAAACCCATAGGTATGGAAGTGGTGTTTGACAGCAAAGGTAAAGCAGCTGTGCACAGCCACTGAGAATTCCCCAAGCCCTTTGATAAGATAATTTCATTGGAAAGGGATTTTTCTATTCCAGACACTCTTCAAAAGGCACAAGTGCCATGCTGGCTGAGCTGTGGCCCTGCAGCCAGGCACAAGTGGCAGAGGTCTCTGTCCTCAGGTGCCTCTCATCCCCTCTCCACCAGGAAAGAGCTCCTAGATCCGGCCTCCCGACAGGAAACAGTTCCAGGCAGCAGATGCTGGCTGGGACAAAGCCCATTCCCTGCCAGGAATAACTCTGAAACACTTCAAACAATAACATTCTTACTTTTTTGAGCACTGCCCAAAGAAAAATAAGTACAAAGAGACCTGGAAATGCTGGTGTGTTTATAGCACAGAGTAAGCTACAACACAACCAAACCAACCAGTCACCAAAGTCTCCTCTTCACAAAAAGGAGTTGTATAGTTGGAAGCAAAAGCAAAATTAAGGGTAATAATAGGGTAAAAGAGCTTAATTTAAAAATCCACATAGAGAAAATTATTTTCTCAGCTGTTTCATAAAGGAATAATAAGAGGAAAATAACAAGAACAGGAGCACAATGAATGAGAAATCTAAGACTGGCTAAAAGCCTGTTTCATAGATTAGTGGTAAATATTTTGTTTGCTTGATTTCTCCCTTGATTTAAAAGCAGAAACATGCCACTCTTCATTTTTCTGACATTTCTGTTCATTTTGTTTTCTTTTACTTTTGGACACAGATAAGATCTTTGTTGCCAAGCCCATAAATCACGAATGGCTACATGAATGCCTTCGGGGTCTCCTGTTGTCCAAAGGCACTCCAAGCATCTCCTCTGTAGGGACACAGGCAGGAAAGGTGGAAGGGAGGTTACAAGAGAAGGAGTCAGGAATACACCCCAAACCTGCCTGCAACAGCTTCCCCCGCAAAGAGCAGCACAAAACACACAAAATACCACAGCTAAAATATCAGAAATAATTGTCATCAGTCCTAAAGGCCAGTTGAGTCAAATTAGTTTGATGTCCATATTAAAATCATCAGTTAAGCTCAGGATCTGCAGAATGCAGTGAAATTAATGTAGAATATATCAGAATGGCAAAGCCTCCCAAGTTTCACTGGCATTGTGAGATCAGAGTCCGAATTTCACAGATGTCTTCAAGGAGGAAGTGTTTAAGCCAACACTTCCATGGAGACCATGGAATGTAGAACGTAGAACGTAGAACGCAGAATGTAGAATGTAGAATGTAGAATGCACACTCTCCACTGCTGGGGGAATTCAGGACTGAAATTCTGGGGCTGCCTGCAGTAGTAACTCGGCCACTGCACCCAGAACTGGCTTTTCTTTATCAGAAAATTATTACTGTGCAGCAATTCATCTTGTGCACTAAGCAACACCCACTACACAGAATTTACATTAAAAATTAAATAACTATACTGTACATTATTATTGTTATTTTTATTATTGGCTATAACAGATTTTTAGGTAATTTCTCAAAACAATTCATGGAATTCGGATATTCACTGCCATTCACAGGTGACTCCTTTCTCTGGACACCATTAATAATTCAACTTGAGCTTATTGTCAGCTGCTTCTCATGGAGCTCTGTCAAAAATCTGCTGCACAATGCAATGAGGGTGTTTTTTTCAACACACACCATTATTTCCAAACACACTTTCCACTAGTCCAGGCTGTGGTGACTATGTAATAAGGTGTATTTTTCAAAGAATCAAATACAGAGTCTGTAAACAGAAAGTCATAAATAGAAGCAGCAGCACAGGTGATCATTGACTTCTGATATCACAGAAATAATCACTCTTTTCCACAAAAAAAAAAAAAAAAAAAAAAAAAAAAAAAAGAAGTAATGCTTGCAACAACAAAAGGCTACAAGTTAAAGTTCATTCTCACCGTTCAAGTAAAGTAATTAAAAAGATGTACAGGGGGTTCAAGAGTACTTGAATATCTTTCTAGCCCTGACTATTCCTGACCCAGCCAGCACCAGTGCCTGAAATTCCCCAAAGCACTGGAGTTTATCCTTAGCTTCACCTCAGCCTCCTCTCCATAGCACTGAGCACAACTACTGTGAGACCAGCAAATTTGATTTAACAGCACCAGCTGACCTGTAATGCCATTAATAACAACAGTCAGTCTAATAAAACACTTAATGCCTCCAAACTCCCACATTTTGAGCCCATAAAGGCAGGAGAAAGGCAGATAATTAAGCAGCTTTCCTATAAAACCCAGCCCCATCTGGCTGCAGCTCTTTTTCCCAACTGCAGAATCATCAAGCACAAGACTCGACTTTTCATAAGAATAAAGGGATTGGAAAACTGGTTTTGTTGCCTGTGAGCCTTGCAAAAAGGCACTGCCATCCATATGATACCTGTGCTGGATTCCAGCTCAGCCTGAGCTACAGGTGTGCAATATCCCGAGCTGCAGGAGGGGCAGCTTACAGGGGGGCAGTTATTACTTTTTTGGGGCTTATCAGAAACCATTCATAAAGGAGGAATTTTTGCTTCTTATGTTTCCCAAATCCCTGCCTGCATTATTTGATCACAAACAAATCCAACAAAACCTACTCACAGTATGTTTTTAACAGCTCATTTTAGCCTGATTTACATTTTAAAGAGTCCACCTACACATGACCATCTCTGCTAACTCTGAAACATGATCCAACTGTTTCCATCAAGTCTATGCCTGTTCAAACTCTTCTTTTCAATTTTAACACTGCACAACACTTAAAAATTCCAAGTAAATTATATCACAGTGTTTGTTCCAGGTGAGCCACTCCAATTTCTTCAACAGGCAAGAGGGAAAGAGCTTGAGAATTTCAAACTGAGAATAGGTTTAAATGGGGTATTGGGAAGGAATTGTCCCCTGTGAGGGTGGGAAGGCTCTGGTATAGGATGCCCAGAGAAGCTGTGGCTGCCCCTGGATCCCTGGAAGGGTCCAAGGCCAGGTTGGATGGGGCTTGGAGCAACCTGGGATAGTGGAAGGTGCCCTTTGCAAGAATATATTGAAAAGTGATTAGGGATTAGAAGCATGAAGCATTCCAGTTTTGGAAGTTAAGAGTGGGTCAAATCCAAGTTATACTTTTGCATTTGTTTCCCAAATGTGAGTGATGCAAAGTAGAAATAATGCAATAATTGAGTACATGGCCTGTCCTGCAAACTTAGAGTGAAAGTAACACTGTGCTCATCTTCACCTCCAGGATTTTTTTTTTTTCAGCAAAATAACAGCAGCAGAATTTCAAGTTTCAGGAAATGATGAGAGGGATCTCAGTACCTACAGACACTGCTCTCAGGGACAGGAAAGCAACTGACCATGCTTAAGAAATGCTTATCAGACAACATGAATTGCAATAAATATAAGGACACAGCTCCCAGGGGACAGTATTGCCAAGGCTGCACTAGAAGGTTTATTCCATGTAACTCCAAGGGCAGTTTGCCTAACGAATCCTAGCCAGCATCAATCTATGAAAAGCTTTATAAAGTGTGATTTTAAACTGGAATTGTCCCTCCAGGAGCAGCACTCAGTGGACCAGCACTGGCCCAGCCTCACCAGGCTCTGGGCACAATGAGCATAGGGAAGGTGCTGCTGGACCAACCTTCCCATAAATGCCACTCAGCATCTTCAAAGTGTTCAAGGGCTTGCAAATTCCTGAGAAATGCACTAGAGGAAGACATGCAATTATTTCCCATTTTCACAATCTGAGCAGATTTCAGCTGAGAAAATAAAAAATACAAAGATTATATCTGTGGTTATTTTTATCTCAGATGTTAGGAATGAAGAAAGCTTACAAATATTCTGGCTTCCAAAAATACAAAACAAAACACCAAAACCAACCCCAAAACAAGCTACAAATCTGTTTTATTAACACCATTTATGCTTTCTGCCCAGCCAGAAAGGGATCTGGGGGACACTGATGGACACCAGCTGGACATGAGCCAGCAGTGTGCCCTGGTGCCTAAGAAGGCCAATGGCTCCTGGCCTGGATCAGGAATAGTGTGGCCAGCAGGAGCAGGGAGCTCATTCTTCCCCTGTACTCAGCACTGGTGAGGCTGCACCTTGAGTGCTGTGTCCAGTTCCGGCCCCTCAGTTTAGGGAGGACATTGAGATGCTTCAGTGCATCCAGAGGAGGCAACAAGGCTGGTGAGGGGCTTGGGCCACAAACTCTGTGAGGAATGGCTGAGGGAGCTGGGGTTGTTTAGTATGGAAAATAGGAGACTCAGGGGTGACCTTATCACGCTCTACAACTCCCTGAAAGGCAGCTGCAGTCAGGTGGGGTTGGTCTCTTTCACTAGGCAGCAACCAACAGAACAAGAGGACACAGTCTTAAGATGCGTCAAGGGAAAATTAGTTTGGATATTAGGAGAAAGTTTTTCACGGAAAGAGTGATAAAGTACTGGGATGGTCAGCCCAGGGAAGTGGTGGAGTCACCATCCCAGGATGTGTTTTAAAAAAGACTGGATATGGCACTTGGTGCCATGGTCTAGTTGAGGTGTTAGGACATGGGCTGGACTTGATGATCTTGAAGGTCTCTTCCAATCTAGCCATTCTATAAATTCTATATTCCATGCAACTGCCAACGGGCTCAGCTGCTGAAGGGGCACCGGGTGTGGCCGTTGGTGACACTTGGCAACGTGGAACCCAGAGACCTTTGTGACATGGGAGAGCCCAACGCTGGCTGAGGGGTATATAAGGGGTGCAGAGGCCTGGGGTGCCCAGTCCCGTGAGAGCCGTTCTTACAGAAGGAAGCAGCTCCCGGGACCTGTTGGCGCTAGAGGCCTTCAACGATGGAGGACGGCAAAGCCAAGCCCAGCTCCTCCTCGCCAGCCAGCCCCCTGCCCAGCTGGGGCCGAGCCCAGGCCCACGGTGGGCCCATGGTGAGAGCAGTGGGTGCCTCAGTCTGGGCCCAGCCAGACACTGAGGAGAAGGGGCCCTGTCTCATCACAGAAGAAAAGAAACCTGACATGGATGTCAAGCCTTCCCTGTGGACACAAGTTCAGGCCCAAGAGCTTCACCCACAGGAAGAGTCTACAGGACGTGAATCGCACCAAGTGGTACAAGCAGCAGCAGGCAAGGAAGCATCCCCATGCGGAGCCGGGAGCGTGTCCCTGCTCATGGTGGCCCTGCGGGTGCAGCACAGAGATACGGAACCGGGAGAGCTGCCCCGAGCGGAAAAGGAGTTCCATGACCCAGAGCTGCCCCAGTACATGGGGGAACACTACACTGAGATGGACCCATTCCAAGAGTGCCAAGGTGATATACCAGAGCTGTCTGATGGAGAGACCAGCGTCTGGGGCTCCAGCAGTGAGGAGCTGTATGTTTCCATGGAGGAAGTCAACAGTGACAACAGCAGCAATGACTTCACATATGTCACCTGTGACTCAAAGCTGAGCATCACCAGCTTCATCTCCAGCTTCGGGGCTACTCCTGTGTTGCAGGAGGAGGATGACCTGGATGAACTCAGCATCAATGACTGGGACGAACCCAGCATCAATGACTGGGACGAATTCAACATCCTTGAGGATGAACTCCGCATCCTGGAGCAGCAGGAAGAAGGCGGCAGTGCCCGAGGCCTGGCACCCCTTGCAGAAGACGAGCTGTGTGAGCCTGGCCCTCAGGAGACCTTGCTTGAGGAGCAGGAGCCAGAGTCCCTCCCTGCCTCTGTCCCTTCAGCTGCCCAGGCCCCCCAGCAGCAGCTGGCTGCCCCCAGCACACGGCCTGGCCCCTTCAGACGGGCGCTGCGGGCGCTGCGGGCCCTGGGGACACTGCTGTGCTGCTCCTGCCGCAGCTCACAGCCACACCACGAGAGTCTGTGCCAGCGCCACACCCACCTGCACACGGCAGCTGGGCCCACAGAGACACACTGCAAACACAAATGCAACTGGAGCCTAAGAAATAGCAGCAGTTAAAAAAATAGGAAAAATAGGAATAAGAGAATACAAATAAGAGAATAGGAATAGGAACAAGAAGATGATAAGAACAAATAGTAGTAGTGTTAAGTGAAAAAATAATTATTAATATAAGAATAGAAAATAGGATAAGAATGACAGCAAGCATAACAAGTTAATAAGATGAATCAGAAGAATAGAATTAGAAGAGTAAGAATATGATAAAGAAGAAATAGAAGAAATAAGAATAAAAATTAAAATAGGAATAAGAAGAATAAGAATAAGAGTAAGAAGAAATAGTAGTAGTAGCAATTGAGAAGAAGGAAAAGAAGAAGGGAAAAAAGAAGACTTGGAGGATGATGAAGAAAGTATTCGCCCTTCAAGGCCAAGCTATGAAGAGGTCAAGACCCAAGTGGAGAAAGATCTGACATTTCACTGCCAGCCTCCAGAACTTCATCCAGGATACATCCTCTGCAGGACGAAGTAGGAAAACAGCTGAAGCTCCAACAGATCCTTAATAAACTTTTAATAATTTTTTTCTTAATAATAGTTTTATTAATCTAGTTATTATCTATTAATTTCTTTTTTCAAAAGCTGATAGTGCACATAAAAAGTGAGCTGTGGAAACTTAAAGCAAGCTGGGCAATTAGGGCTGAACTGCTCCCTCCATCTGCTTCACAGATAATTTTTATTTGACCCCAGGAATGCTGGTTACTCAAGCAGACTAAACAACTTTGATTCATTTCAGCATGTGAAGACTGGGGTGTGCAGCTCCAGGCCAGGCTGGCAGGGTTGAACAGGAATTGCTGAACAGCACTGGAGTCATGGTCCCCTCAGCATCCCCTGTTCCACCCAGCCCAGCCTGCCAGGAATCAGGCTCAGCAGTAAAAGCATGAATTCTAAATACCTCAGGATTACTGCACCACATGGAATGATCAAGCTCTGTGATTCCAAAGTCCCATTTCAGGTTCTCATCTGGGCTAAAGGCTGTATTTTGGGTTAGGAACAGGCTGGCTGAGCCAGCCCCAGCTCTCTTTGATAGTTATCAGCACCTGGCTGCTCTTGGGGTCCACAGGAGTGCAGAGCCACATATAAACCCTGCACCAATCTG
The DNA here is from genome assembly GCF_903797595.1 of Erithacus rubecula. NCBI lineage: Eukaryota > Metazoa > Chordata > Aves > Passeriformes > Muscicapidae > Erithacus > Erithacus rubecula. The sequence continues at coordinate 76,540 of NW_027636146.1, forward strand.
TTTGCCTAGAGATAAAACTTATTTTCTTCTGCACACCAAAGTTCCTTTCATGCCACCTGGTTTAGATAAGCTGCTCAAGTTTTGCCTGGTTGGATTTGAACAGCTGCTCCCTGAAGATGAAGGGACAAGACCAGGAATAGTTAATAACTTTCTTAACTGGAAACACTGTTGAATCATTCATTTCCCTCCCCACAGATTGTGTAAAGCCTCCTCAGTGTTTGAGTCTAACCAACCTTTTAACTGGAAATAGCAACCCTCGGCAGGATTTTCCTGTCCTGGCACCAGTTTCTCTCAGAAGTGTCCCCCTGGCTTCCAGCCAGAGCATCTATAAATGGCATTTATTAAAGCCAAATTTTGAGATAGGGGAAGGTGTGGGTGGAAAATTCAAGACAACAACTGAATTCTGAGTAGGTTTATACCTACAAAGCACCAGGGTCATCTCTGTTCCCTAATAATAATTCACATTATTTCCTATCCTGCCTTTGATTTTGACACTCATTCTCTATACCAAAAAAAACTGTTCTCTTTTGGCTTTTATAGCTGCAACTGTTCTGGTGTCTTTGCAGCTCTGCAAAGCCTTCAGTCTCAGACAGGACACCTAATTTCTGAAATTCCACCCCATGTACTCATATACACCCCAGCCCTTCTCCACAGAGCTGATTCCCACAGGCCACCCCAGCCTCTGCTGGTGCTGGTCTTGTTCCTGCTCAGGTGCAGGACCTGCATTTGCCTTTGTGGGATTTCCAAAGGTTCCTCTCTGCCCATCTCTCTCCCACCTATCTAGGCCCTCTGAAGAGCTGCACAGCCCTCAGGGGATCAGCCACTCCTCCAAACCTTTTATCACCAGTGAACTCCCTGAGGAGCCATCAACCTCCCAGGCTCTGCCTGTCCTGCTCCAGCTCCCATCATCTCTCCTATGTTTGTAACCATTTCAGTTGCTCTGTCTTTCCTTACAGAGCAAGAAAATAAGAAAAAAATCCAGGTGGATTAATGCCAAATTATGCTGGCATTTTACAGAGAGCATGAAAGACAACAAAACTGACGATTTTCTAAAGCAAAAGCACTATTACAGTCACAGTAACACCTATCAAGGAAAAATCTGTTCCCTAAAATAAGGAATAAATTTTAATATAAAATCCCATCAGCTCAAGGTGGTACCAATTAATCAAAACAATTCACTTGCAGATTCTTCACAGTCACTGTTTTTTAAATGGTAATTCTTTCCTTACTTGCTATTCCAGTGTTGGCACAAAGGAGGTTTAAGCTGATTTTCATCCAATCTTAAAAAACAAACCATAACTGTAGTTTAAAATAGTTGGGATTGTTTACTCCTCTCAGTTCTACATGCCAATTCAAATACTGAAAAAATGATAAAAAACCAGCACTACTGCCAAAATGAACACCTGAGAAATGCCAAAGTCACAATGCACAGTACAGAGGAATACTAAAATCTCTGATTTTTAATACACTATGAGTAGTGTACAGTTAGCAAACTCCAAGAATGTTCTGGATTCACATGCCCGTGCACACCCCAAGTGAGCACCTTAATAAAATTAATCACTCATTAACTATGAACAGTCCTGGGTATTTTTATGAAGATGTTGAGTTGCTAATTGGATTTGAAGCACAACAGATGCTTAGGACTCAAACCAAATGCTGCTTTTCCTATATATTAAATATATATATTTGTGTGGATTCATAAAAACACTCCACATGTACTAAAGTAATTTAAAAATATCAGCCAAAAGGTTTCTGCTTCCCCATAGCTTACAAACTCAAGACATGAGCCAAAAACCTCAGCAATTCCAGAGAGGAACCACTGCAATGATGCCACAGTAAGCACCAATTCTGATTAAAACACCTGAATTTATGAAGAATGGTTTTTTTTTAAGTTGAAAAATACTTTTGGGTATGGCTTCTGCACAAAAATTCTTTTCCATGAGAGTCTGCCAACTACTACAGAGCTACTCAGGGTTTAAAGTGTTACTCCAGGTTGTGCCTGGGCCAGCAGGGCAGAGGTCAGAGCTCTGCAGTAAATTCCTGCCATCAAGCAGCCGGCAGATAAGGGTTGGGAAAAGAAAAAAGAAAACAAACACAACAAACCCCAAAGCCCCACTGGCCACATCTCCTACAGTCAGAGACCTTGTAAAATGTCCTTTGTCTCCCCTGATGCCAAACTCCTGACGAGAGGTTCAGAACAAGGCACAGGGGGTAGGGAAAGAAGAATTTAACAAACCTAAACCACAAAGCTTCTCTTGGACTTTGTTTTTCGAGTGTTTTGCAATTTTGCTCTCAGAAAGTCATGCAAGTTTTATGAAACTTGCATGGAATTTAAATCAAAGATTCATGCTGCAATTTTTAGCCCTCTGCCTGAACACTGGTACCTGCACTTGTGTGCCCACACTAAAATAGCTCATTTCTGTCAAACTCTGCTCTACAATGCCAGGAACAGGAATAAAGCACATCCATGTGCATCTGGCAATGGCACAATGCACAGACCCACCTGGGGATGCTGCTGCCAGCCCTTATGCTCTGCAAAAACTCTTCTACCCACTTCAGGCTTCAATATTAAACACTAAGCAAAGGAAAATGTTATAGATAATGCAAAGGCCATCTCTAGCAATTCTCCTTGGCAGATGTTTGTGCAGGTCCTTTATCCTGGTGGAGGGGAGGCTGTTGCTGAGTAATCTTCCTCCTGAACCCCTCAAGTGACAGGAGTTTCAGCTGGGATCATAGCTACTCACAGCTCCCAAATCAGGTGTCACAGACCTGACAATGTATTAGGGGAGGATACAGCGAGTTTCACACAGAAGACATTACAACCTCACAACAGAAGAAGCCACATATGGAGAAGGAGATAGGTATGCTTCATACAACTTGCAAAGAAAATTCAGATTTAAACATGGTAAAATCAGCTTTAAAATAACAAGTCTGCAACAGATGCTCATTTAATGAAACAACAGCAAACTAAACCCCTTTCACATCTTCAGGTGTCTATTTGATCATAACACAGGTTCATCCTGACCATCGTTCACTAGATGACCACAGACATACTGCAGCTTCCTGAAAATATCATCTAATCACTTCCTCTGCAATCCCAATTAATTTCCCATAGCACAGCCCCAGCTGGGCACAAGGAAGCTGTGGCTGCTGCTTTCTTTGCTAAAGTTCAAGTGAATCCAACTCTGTCCACGGTTACAGGTGTGGTTTGTCACTGAATTACAGAATCATGGACTGGGTTGGGGGGACCTTAAAGCCCACCCACTGCCACCCCCTGCCATGGGCAGGGACACCTTCCACTACCCCAGGATGCTCCAAGTTCTGTCCAACCTGGCCTGGGACACTTCCAGGGATGGGACAGCCACAGCTTCTCTGGACATAGCATAAGGAGAGAGGCTGTGCTCCTCCACAGATGTGAATCAACCACAGTGGCAATAAAGCCCTGGGCATAAGGATGTATTTAAAAACATCAGAGATGATCCTTGTGCTTTTATAGGTAAAAGAGATCAAATGTTATATAAAAACAGCCAGGACTTCAATGCGTTCAAAAAGGCCTTTCATCAATGTCAGGCAAGAGGACAGAAATTAGAAAATACCTTCAGCCAAGTAAAACTGGCTCCATTCACTGAAACTATAGTAACCATCTGCTTTTTGTTGCCTCTGTGCTGTTACAATTCTGTCCAGAATGACCATGTTCAGAGAAAGGGAACACAGAGGGGGGGAAAAAGAATTATTTACAGCAATTCTACAGTTCTCCTTTTACTTTGATGCTCTATTTAAATATTCTGGCTGTTTCAAGGGCTTGGTAAAACTGGCTTTTGTAGACTGAACACAAAAAACAAACAGGAGAAAAATGCAGTGTTTTCCCCCCTCAGCCAGAACACAGTGAGAGCACAGTGGTTAAGCAAAGGCAGAGTAAGCTAATTACCAAGTACACAGCTGCTCCTACCTGGCAGAAAGCAAAGGAAAAAAAATACTATGAGTCATCAAATGCAGTTCCTAAATCTGGAAAAGCCTTACAAAAATAAACTTCCACAAAGAAGGGACCAGCTTCAGAGAGAGAAAAAAAAAAAAAAAAAAGCAATGCAGATAAAAAGATCATTATTTCAGAACAAAAACTATTTCCAGTTTGAAAGAAAAAAAGGTTTTTTGGCAAGGCAACTACTAAATATGTCATCTAGCTAAAAACAGCTTCTCTTCTTGTGGTTTGCTGGGGCAGAATGAGCGGAGATCTTCCACCAGATTCATTTTTTGTATCAAACACTGAAAGGGGATGGGAAGGAGTAATTTCTAACCCAATTTAGAACATCTTTATTCCTCTCCACGATCATCAGCACCTCTTACATCCACCTTCAACACACACAGAGCTTCAGATACTCACTAGGAGTTCAGGGTAAGTTTTATGTTCCATTTTCAACAGGAAGGATAATCCTGACTTCCCGGTTTTGAAGGCACACAGGGATACAAATACACAACTGTTTATGCTTTGGCAGAACTTCTGTTTTGCAAAGCCCTTAATTGCATAATTTCTCATTTATTTTAGAAAACAGCAAATAAGTCCCTAAATTATTAGTAGCAAAATAAGAATTTGTAGTAAAAACATTGCTTGATTTTTTTTATTTTTCAGTTTTGTTGCTAACTTCAGCATTTCCCTGATTTCTTTTGGGAGTCTTGCACTCATGCAAGGTTACTGCTCATATTGTATTACACTGGATATTACATTTGAAGATATTTAAATTTAGAGGTTATATTTAAAAAGAGAGGAGCTGAAAACTTCAAACCAGGTATGAGCTGTTGGGTTTGTGAGCTTTCTGTGTGTTAGGTTTTTAACTAGGTGTCAGAGGAGGTGAGTTCTGACCAAATGAGCACTGACTGACACAAGAGCTATTGCTGCCCATACATCCCCTCACCAAACCCAGGAAGCCAAAACTGCATTTCCTTCCGTTTTCCAAATAGATTTTTGATCCAAAATTCCAACTGTTTAATTAAAACTATTTCTGAGAGAAATGCATCAGCTTCATAATCTGATCCCATGATCTGTTCCATTATAAGCTGCAAAATATCCTGACCTTAAAAGTCTTTTCCAACCTAAATGATTGTGTGACTCCATGAAACACATTTAAAATAAAGACAAGGAGTATTCTGAAACAAAATCCCCGTTTCAATTATCCTCCAAAAGGTCTTAGAAATTGCAATGGAAAGTCTCCTTTCTGCCCAAACCACCAGATCCTGTTTCAAATGCCCCAAGTTTCAGCTACTTTATACTCCCACCTCCCATGCCTCCTAGTAGCAGTTACCAGAAATTTGCCTCAGGTTCATTTTAGAAGGAAATTATTAGATTTACAATTAACATTCCAAAGTATTTTTTGTGTAACATTTTCCCATTGCTAATCATTTACCCAGTGGCAAGGCACAGGAATCCACACAGGGTGAGTGTGCAAGGACAAACACCTAGAGGCTCTCAAAATGCAGCATTTAAAGTGAAAAAGGCCATGTTTTACAGGGAGAGCAACAGTTTTCCAACTTCCTTTCAGACTGATCTGCAATTTCTAGATCTTTCAAACAAAATTAGCTGACTTCTAGTAAGATTCCTTTTGATATTTTCTTCCCTTGATGTCTGGGTGGATTATCAGCAAAAAATACGTTCCTTTTTTCCTTACTCAAAAAATATTTGACTGCATAGCATCTCCCCAGAACAGACAGCAGGAGACTGACACTTACAGAAGTAAAAAAAAAAAGACCCCAACAAAATAAGCAAAGAACAGAAATATAGTCACACACATCATTACTGAGCACTGCTATTTGATAAAAATAATTATTTATGTTCAATTGCAGTGTAATTCTTCCTTCACCTCTCCTGCATTTCATGAGGTTTTCTTAGCAGGTTTAATCAAATTTTCCAGAATCTTGTTGGATATTTAAATTATATTCCCTACTTAATTTGCACAAAGGAAAAGGCTTTGCTTTGATTCATTGGTTAAGCATTAAGTAATTAGATTTGCCTTGTTTTAAAGAGAGGATAAACATGTTGCTCAGTTACAATCTAAACCCAGAGCTGCCCCTTTTCCCCTTTTTGCCCTCCAAAAAGTTTCATCCAAGTGGGCACTTGGAGATGACCTAAATGAAACGAGCCTGGAGGGACAGGGGGCAGGGATAGGTGAGGTATTGAAAGGGAGTTTTAAAGAGAAATTACATTCTTCTTCCAACATAGCCACAAATCTTCACATAGCTCAGAAATTATCCTCCCTGACTCTAAACCAGCTATCATAACTAAAAAAATAGAACTTGGCTACAAAATTATCTTTTTTTCCATCCTGTTCTTACTATGTACTACCACACAAAACAAAAACAAACAAACAAACAAAAAAGATGGCATCACCTCCTTGATTGTGTACACAGAGACAGTTGGAAAAAGTAATTTCTACACTGCAGGATCAAGTGAGGAATGGTGACACAGCCTAGAATTAAGAATACACCAATAACCCTGTACAATAAAGAGAAAATTTGCTGCTTATTATAAGTTAATACCCACCAGATTGTTCACAAAACACAGTGTCTAGAGACAACTTGTTTACAGCATTTACTATTGAAAAAAAGCCACAGAAAATAAATCTAAAAGCCTCATATCTCTATCCTATAAACCCAGGGCAGAGATGTAGAGAATATTTGTACAGGGTTTGAGCTGGGGAAGGTTTCCACACTCACCCTGCTTTATACTTCCTGAAAATGTTTATTTAAGTTGCTATTTTCCATTACTGTTGTGACTCCTGTCATTTGAAACACCACAGAAACAGCCACAAAGTGTCAGTACAAAGCCAGAAAAACAAAAAGACAAAGCTCAGAAAGAACAAAGCCTGTTTTGAAATCTGAAGACACCCGCACAAATCTTTTTGAAGAAAAATAACCCAAAACTTTTTCAAGTGAAAAATAACTCCTCCAAAAACATAGAAATTCAAGTGAAACAGTCAAGATAAAAACAAGGAAGTTCAAATGCACTTATACTGGATAATAAAAGAATTGGTTTGTTTGCTATCTACAGTGATTTTTCCTAAGAAAACATTCACCAGAAGACAAATATTTAACATTACTCAAAAGCAACAGTCCCTGTTTAAAGCTGTTCTGTAAGACCAACAACTCTGTTGAGCAGGCAGTGTTTATAACAAAAACGTGCTTTTTATATCAGACAGTTTGTGCTAACTCGGCAACATTTCCAGCTCAGCACACTCTGTACCAGCAGGGCTTGCCAGAAACTCGGCACTCCACGAGCATTTTCCTATTTGTTAACTATTTCTTCCAAAAGAAAGGAACTAATCCCAGTGTTTCAAAATCCTCTTCCCAGCCATTTAATAAGGAATTCATTTGCCTAACAAATACACAAGGAAACACTAATGTAAATAGAATAATAGCAAAATAATTTCTGCTATGTAAATCAGAGAATCCAGTGGTTTGCTTTTAAACCAGAACAACACAAAGCCAGGCATTACCACGTTTCCTACAAGGCTAAATCAGAGAGGAATCCAAGAGGCACTAAAGGCTTCTTAACTTTTCCCAACTCTGTTCCAGATAACAGCCAAAAAAGCCCCTTTACATTTTGATTCTGTAGTGCTGGTAGTTTTTTATTTATTAAATATTGATGAAATATTAAAATATTTATTAAGTCAGAGAGAGAAGGGTGGTTGATGTTCTAGTTTAATGGATGAGCCAGGAGCACAGGCAGCCCGTCACACAACCACTGTTGCTCAGAAAAGAAAATCCATGGAATCACAAAAGAAATGTGCATCCACAATCAAAACCTACACACCACCCATGGCCACATCTCTTCAAACCTCAAAGTTGTGCTGAAACATGGGGACTGTCAGCATTTAGGGGTGCTTTACAGCCCTTTGGCAGCTGCCCCTGACCCTGCAGAGGAGGAACTTGGCCACAGCCAGCTCAGCTCAGCCACATATGCTGAACACATTTGTGTGCTTGCACACCAAGGTGAGGGTGCAACACATCCCTCACACACCCAAACCAGGGTATGTGACACAAATACCTGTTGTCACAACAAATGGTGTCTCCTGAGGGGAAAAAGCAGCAAGGCCTAATGCCACCCATGCAATTCACCCACTGCAGATGAGTGACAAACCCAATTATCACACTGGTACTGAGGAACAATAAATACTGGGCAATCACCAATTCTCATCACTCTGCCTCTTCTGGTATGTACAAAAGTCTTTTGGCAGCAATAAAATACTGACCTCTGAAAAACTGATTCCACTTCCACAAAAATCTGATAATGGGATTTCAGGTTATGATGGCTGTGCCTGCCACTTCCTTTGTGTGTCACCCTCTTGGACACTGCACAGCACAGTCAATTTTTTGCAAAGCTCCCATTCAATAAACTATCATTACATAAACAGCCCCTTTTACACAGCACATATGGTTTTAAAAACTCCCTTTATCCACTGGGCAGCTGTGACGCTGAACAGAAGCTATGGCCAGAGCTATGGTACATGGCAGAAAGTTCTGTGAGTCCCAAGTTTCTGTGTGTTTTTATTTGGTTGCAAAATGTCATATTTCTGACACACGATGGGGATTTACATCTGCAAATGCTCAACATGTGACAGTGACAGACTGGGGCCGTGTTCACTGTGTGTTTTGTTAACACTGACAACAACCACAGCCAATAAAACTCTGGGAGTCTTTGTACTCCAAATGCACTGTATTCTTTTCTAATATATTTGTACAAAATATCTTAACTTCTTCCATTTTCCTCAAGCACTGTATATCCAAAGCTTTAAAAAGTTACAGTTCATGGGATTTCAGGGTTGTATTTTCTTTTGTTCTTTTTCCTTTTCATTTATTTATCTATAATCTCATCCCAGATGTGGCATCAAATGCACACAGCGGGATATCCTTAAGCATGACTTTGTAGAGTTCTTTGTGCCACCATCTAACATTCTTAATCACGTGAAGATTAGCAGAAAGACTTAGCTGGGAGTAGTGTGAGCAATGGGAAGGCAATCTGGGTATCTGCTGGTTTAAAACAGTTCCATACCAGTTCTCTCTCCTTTCCCAATTTCCCCAACTCCCACAACAAGGAGACAAGGTAGAGCAATAACCAACCTTCACTTCCATTCACCGTTTGCATTGCCTGCTTGCTCAGCACAGTACCTAAAAGCAATTGTGGACCAAGGCTCCCTCCTTCTCATCCATCCCACATCCTGGACACACATCCTGGATAACGTCACAGCTTAGAGCAGGTGGCCACGGGGGAAATACTGAACACAAAAACTCTGGTTGAGGCAGCTCCCAGTCCCTGGTTCCAGTTGGATCTGCAGCTCCATATCCCAAAGCAGGGGCAGCCACTGGTGTGGTTTGCAAACCACTGCAAACAGCCAGGTGAGGGAGGGCACAAAGATCTGAGAGTTCAGCATTCCCACAGAACTTTCCCACTGCATGAGGAATCCAGGACACCAACAGCTCTGTGTGTAAGACAGGCAAACAAGGGGGCTGGACTGATTATTGGCCCCACAGGCATTGGGAAGTTGTGGATTTCCATCACAGGTCACTGTCCTTATCGTGTCCAAAATAACAACAGAAAGCCTCTGACAAATGGTACAGATGACAAGAAAAGTAATTTTTAGGATGCAGTAATTAATTCCTCATCCTAACAGGTTAATTTAAATGGCTACCTGGGATTAAGTGGTCACAAGCCCAAAAAGTCAGAAATTGCATTATTAAGTTTAATAGGGAAAACTCCAGAAAAGAAGTGGATCTGCTGACAATACAACTTCAAGCCAGAAGAATGACAAATTTTGCCTCTGACACATATGGACTAACAGGAAAACAAATTAACAGCAGCCTGTTCTCACATGAAATTATGAGACAGCACAATAGTGTAAAAGTCATCTTACATGCAGAGCTCTTAAAACTGAATTAATAGAGGACTATTGCATAGTTATTGCTGGTTATAATTTGGAATACATTAAAACCTTTACTTCCCCAGACCAATATTTAAAATAAACAAGAAGCAGTGAGCAGGCACAGCCACTTCATTAAAGTGATTACATAAACTCTCGAACTAAGACTTAATTTGAATTAATAGTAAAGATAAAATTGAATGCATAAACACGCCATGTAGAAAGAATGAAGTTCTGAAAAGAATTAAGTGGGTTGATGATATCACATAGCAAACACCTGATGAATTCATTAAACACAAAGGGTTGCAGATGCCACGATACACAGTGAGGAGTTCCTACTTGAAAGATCAGATGGATGTCAAACTCACAAAAGACTAGTAAGTCTTAACAGCTGCAGGACACAGGCAGAGGTTCTGCAAAGCAACAGCAGAATTTGAACCTATGACTGATATAGCCAAAGTATCAATACCAGACACGATTAGTTTCAATGAAGTTACTCCAGTGTTTGGGAGAACAGCTTCTATTTCTGCTTGGAAGTACCAGGGATTTCTCCCTTAAAACTGCCCTGTAGCTGAGATCCATTTTCCACCAGGCACATTCCCAAGGGGAGACGCTCAGATTGCATAAACTACTCTCTAGTCTTACTCACCATAGTAGGGCAGCTAAATATATTCACCAAGATGTAAAATCTGCAGAGCCATCAAAGCACTTCTGCTGGAACAGAAGAGCTGACAATTTATAGGCTCTTCAGTTGTGCTTGCTTTTATCAGGCTGGTTAGTAGAAAGAAAATGCACACATAATTACTTAATCCCATTAAAACAAAGACAAATGACAGCAGAGAACTCCCAAGCTCAGCATTTTGGGCACTAGAAGATTCTGAACTCACACAGAAATGAATCACGGAACCTTCTTTGTGGGCAGCTCCTTCCACAGCCCCTCTCATTTTGGCTACATCAGCATCACAGCTCTGATATTCTGGTATTCCAGCCAGCTCCAGAAAATGGCATCTTGGACAATGAATAGAGCCCAGATTTCCCTATGTACCAGAAATCCAAGGTCCCCACTTTTACAGTGAAGTGATTACGTGTCAATTAAACAAAGCAAGTCAACTCAGAAGAATCTATTAAAAAAACTCAGTTGCTTCTTCCAGCATTTGGGGTGTGGTCGGTTGAGAGGGAAGCGACCGTAATGTGATATTAACTCTCTCTCTCTCGTGTCAAGCCTAAAACTTGGGAAGTTTTGGGGGTCGGTCACGGGGAGGATCGAGAGGGAAGGTACGTTCCCCGGAATTAAGAATTGGTAAACCTCTCAGATCCTAGGGCAGGACAAGCCCAGGAAAAGCAAAAGAGAGCTCATCTCCTTTCAAAAAACTCCATGGAACCATTCTCCATGTGAGGTGAGTAGATTGGAAACATTGAAATAAAGTTTAAACTTCAGTACGGTCGTACCCGGACCCAGCGGTGGTCCCGGCATAAAACACGGTAAGTAGGCATAACAAAAGTAGCGTGGGGGGGAAAACCTTTTAGAGAAAATGGGACAGAAAAAAAGCAAACCTCAGGGAAAAACCCCAGAGAAGTCAGCTAACCCCTCATGCCAACCAATGCCTCACCCCTCCCCCTCCCCAATCCCCCAGGCACCGGCTGCAGCGGCGCCTCACCCACCCCCTGCTCCCCCCCTCCCGGGACATAAAGTAACAATTCCTGCTGCCGGAGAAAACGGATCCCTGCCAGCAAGCAGGACCCGACAAAAAACAAATAAAGTATACAATGACGATAGTGGGGATGACACAGACGAACATAAACTCCTTCCTTTAAGGGAAGTGCCCATTGCCCCGGGGGTCATCGGATTTGTACACATACCAATTAACACCGCAGACGTGAGAGCATTTAAGAAAGAAATGGGCAGTCTAATGAATGACCCGATAGGTGTCACAAACCGGTTACACGAGTTCTTAGGAACTAGCGTATACACATATGATGATATTAATGCCATATTGAGGTCATTGTTCAATATCGAGGAACGGGACATGATAAGGCAAGCCGCTATTCCGGACTGGGTGCGCAGAAACCCCCAGGGAGGACTGGGGGACCAAAGGTGGCTGAGCATGAGACCGTCGTGGGACGCACAGACAGAAGAAGGCAGGTTAAGAATGATAGAATTAAGAAGCATGGTGATACAGGCTATACGGGAGGCTGTTCCCAAAGGGCAGAACATAAGCAAGGCGCTAGCACAATGTCAGGGGAGGGATGAGACGCCAGTTGAGTGGCTTGAGAGATTGGGACAAAGTATCCGAATGTATTCAGGGACGGATCCTGACTCTCCTATAGGGGAGGTCCTCCTAAAAACACCATTTGTTGCAAAATTGTGGGAGGATATACGGAGGAAGATCGAAAAAATGGACGATTGGCAAGAGAAAGGACTGCAGGAATTATTGAGGGAGGCGCATCGGGTTTATATGAGGAGGGGAGAGGAGCAACAAAAGGCACAGGCAAAGGTTTTAGTGGCTGCCGTGAGGGAGGCACAAAAGCCGGAGCAGACTCGGAATAGCTCGGGACCGACACCAAGCCAGCAGACCCAGGGGAAGCGAAGCCCCTCCCAGACAAAACAGGCGGCCGGACGGAGGGAGGCTCCGGAGTGCTTCTACTGCAGGAAGAAAGGTCACTTTAAGAGGTGCGGGGGTGCGGAGCCGCTCGTGGAGGAATAGTGAGGGGATCAGCCAGCCAATCAATGTGATTGATAAAGCATAATCCAACTTTATTGAGAGCATCAGACAGTTTTATAGCCCAAAATAGCATAAATCAGCATTATTTATATTAGTACAATCTTATTGGTTTTTACTAGGTACGCCTTCTCTTATTATTGCTTATTGCAAGTGTGAGATAATCACGCCTACTGAATTTCTAGCCAAAAAGCATACGTGCTATCCCGCTGCTGCTACTTCCCTTATTCTTATACTTATTGCTATATAGTATCCATCCCAGGGTTATACCTCGTTTGCTACGTGCTTCCCTGGAAGTTAAGGCCTTGATTGAACAATGGGCATATGTATTACTTGTCGACTAACTCTGCAAATTATGCTAGCTCTATTGCTTTTGCAAAAGTCTCTTGAAAGCAAACACTGCTGCTCAGCAAAATCTGCTTAAGAGCAAGGCCTAGCTGCTACTTAGCAGGAGCTGCTCTCCTGCAACAAGGCCTCAGCCGAGCCATATCCACAGTTGTGTCCATGGCTTTCTAACCAATTCTCAACACCTGAAAGCATTGTCCAAATGCTGCTGGAGCTCTGGCAGCTGTGGCTCAGGACCGTTACCTCGGGAGCCGCTCAGTGCCCATCACCCTCTGAGCAAAGAATCTTTTCCTGATCTCCAGCCTGACCCTGCCCTGGCACAGCTTCAAGCCGTTCCCTGGGGTCTTCTCACTGCTCAGCAGAGCTCAGAGGTTGGTGCCTGCCCCTCCAGTGCCCCTCCAGGACGAAGCTGTAGACTGCTATGGGGTGTCCTGCAAGTGCTTTCAGCCTTGTTAAACTTCATGTGGTTGATGATTGCCCCTCTCTCGGATTTCTTAAGGTCTCTCTGCCCTTGAGGAAGTCAACAGCTCCTTCCAATTTAGTGCTGTCTGCAAACTACTTACTATACTTCAAGTCCTGCATCCAGGTCTTTCATGAGGATGTTGAAGAGCACAGGGCTGACAGTGGAGCCCTGCAGACCCCACTGGTGACAGGTCGCCAGTCTGGTGTCACCCCAGGCGCTGTCACCCGTGCCTGACCCGTGAGCCAGCTGCTCACCCATCACATGACATGTTTATCCAGCTGGGGGCTGGAACACTTTCTCCAGAGGGATCCTGGCAGAGACAGCATCTAAAGCTTTACTGGAATTCAAAAAGACGACATCAGCTGTCTCCATCAACTCGGTGGGTTACACTGTTGTAAAAGGCAAGCAGGTTTGAGAAGCAGGACTTTCCCCCTCCTGAAGGCACATTGCCTGTGACCAATGACTGCATTGACCTCCATATGATTTTCAATGCCTCACTGAATAACCTTCTCCATCATTTTAGCAGGCATTGAAGTGACACTGACAGGCCTGTAGTGTCCAGGGTCACCCTCTTGACCTTTTGGAAAAATTAGCCAGCATCCAGTCAGGTTGGACATCTCCAGATTCCCAAAACTCTCAAAAATGATCAAGAGAGGCCTTGTGAAAATATCAGCAGTGCTTTGTTGATTATTGGATGTAGAGAATTAACCTGGTTAAGAGGTTAAGCTGTGCAGCTTGTTACAGTAAATAGATTTTTCACACCATTTCATTCATGTGGATACAATGATGTTTATCACCAGCATTGGCAGCTACCCACAAAGAACTGCCCAAAGATATTCAAGTCACTGCTCCAGCAGTGGATAATCCATGAAAACCAGTCACCATGTGCGGTGCTTAAGCTTAACTGGCTTGTTTGGTGAAAGATACATTTAATTCCTTCTCTCCTGGCCCAGTCCTATAGCACCCAGGCAGAGACATGGCTTTGTTTGACTGGATGGAACTGGGCTTGGTAAATAATTAACCACTATGTAAAAGATCTTTGTGGACTTTCACCCATGACTTGTGCTTGGCTTAGTGCAGACACAACCTCCACATTCAGGTTGGGAATACTTACAGGGTCTCCCACCTCTTCATTTAACTGCTCTTGGAATCACTTGGGTATCTCAGTCACCGTGTAGGGCACTGTTTGGTAGCAGTGTGTGCCCACCCTGACCATCATCTCTGGGTTCAGTTTGGTTTAGGGCTATAGACTCCACACGCTGTCATTCTCCCTCTAAGATTCCCTCTCTCTCATCTCCATCACCAAGCTCTGCCTGAAGCCTCCCCACACAATCAGACTTGGCAGTGAGCAGCCCCTCTGCCTGCAGCTTCTTTTCCTTCTGATCATGCTCAGCAACAACAGCACCTTGCCCAAATCCTGCTCTCCCTCTCCAGGGGATTTAAACCCTCTTAACAATAGACAGCCCTCTCTGTGTGGCACCAGGGGTTATGAGCATCATTTGCCCTTAGGAAAACCCCTGGTTCCCAGGATTCTTAATGCAGGGCAGTGTCAGAGCAGGCCCTCCACAGCCCCACCCCTTGTGCCATACCACCCTGTCTTGGGTTGCAACACATGATGTGACCAGAAATGTGTATTCTATCACCATCTGGTGAAGCTGGGTGGTGATCCTTATCTCAGATAGACATATTATCTGCTAATGGGCCATCTTTAAAACCAAGTGTTATGTTTTCCACAACCCATCCTCCCTCCAGGAAGATACCATCTGCTGACGGGCCATTAAGTCCCACTGTATAACTGATAAAATTACATCATCCCATTGGGAAATGCTCCAGCCAAGAAGAAGAGCCTAGCATTACCTACCTAGATAAAAAACTGCAATTTTGAAGACCAAGGTAGCCTTCTTTCCACTAGATTCCAGAGGAAAGCCAAACCTTTCCACATCATCACTAAACCTTCAAAAAACCCTGCAGCCTTCTACAAAAGCACTGTTTCAACTGAACCACACCTGTCACTCCAAGAGGGCTGCAGCCACCATTTAATCAGACTGCTACCAACACCCTGACTGACGGTGTCAGGTTGTATTCTGACTCTGTCAGTGTTTCAGAGCTGTTCTTTGTAATACTGTATTTCTATTTTAATCTTCCTAGCAAAAAAAAGAACTGTTACTCCTAATTCCCATATCTTTTTCCTAAAAGCTGCTTAATATAAAAAGCTATAATAATTCAGAGGGAGAAGGTTCACATTCTCCATTTCAAAGAGAAGCTCCTGTCTTTCTTAGCAAACACCTGTCCTCCAAACCAAGACACAACCCCTTATTGCCAGGGGCCCTGAGGGCAGGAAGAACTGCAGCACAACCAGCTGGAAAAACACATCAAACCTCTGTGACTCTCCTGCAGAGGCAAGCAAGGAGAGCAGAGGCAGCTGGGCACTCAGGAAAGCCTTCTCACCCAGCACAGCCCTGCTCCTCCCAGGGAGCAAAATCCTGGGGCAGCCACTCTCAGGTGCTGTGCTGGGCAGAGGGAAATGACCATGCATCAGGAGAGATGTGTCCCTGCTGTGCCACAGCTCTCACTGCACAGGGAGCTCCTGTCCTGGACCACACAACCCTGGGGGCAGAGGCTCTGCTGGCTGGGAGAGGAGACCAGGGGGTCTGGCTCAGGGGAAGGTGTCTGCATTGCTGGGGATCACAGGAGCTTTCCAAGTTCTCTCTCCCATGACATTTCATTAGAGTTTCACACAGCTCCCCACCTGTGTGGCTGCTGCTGGGAGCCATCCCTGCAGGAACTGTTTCTCTGCCCTCAGATCTTTCCCTGTCATGGGGAACAGACCCCAACACCAACTGCTATCTGCTCAGCTCTGACATGAAGAAACCTCCTGGTTTCAGGCCCTCCAGGGAGTTACTCTTACCAGAAGGAAGCTGCTGGGGCAGTGATCTGCCACAGGCACTCACAGGGGTTCCTGATGAATTCCAGGGTGTCTCTGGGGCTCTAAAGTGCTGTGAGATCCCCAGCAGTGACAGGGGCTCCATGATGACATCCCAGAGGTCTCTCTGGGCACCCAAAGAACAGCGAGGTCACAGGTGTCCATTGTGACATCACAGGAATCTCCAGGTTTCTAAGGAACCAGGAGCTCGTACAGCCACGGGGTCTCCACGGTATTCAAGGGCTCTTTAATCTGTTAAGGAATCTTGGAGTCACGGGCAGGCACAGCGGCTCCATGGGGACAACAGAGCCCTCCCTACGTGCTAAGGGGCCAGTTTGTCACAGACACTCACAGGGGCTCTGCAGTGCCATTCCAAGAGTCTCCAGGCTGCTAAAGACCAGGGATGTCACAGACATTTACAGGGCCTCCTGTGGTGGGCAAAGTGGGAACTTCAGACAAAGTTTATCACAGAAGATCCTGTTGAGTCACTCAGTGCAGAAAGGATCCCCAGCATTCCCCATCTGCTCTTCCCAATGAACTCCTGATGTTAGTCTCCATCCTGATGGATGTTCCGACCCCTGTGTTCATCCAGGTGCCTATGGGGAACCGGGAGGACGTGGAGAACAACAGCCAGGTGTCTTCCCAACATGGGTCATGGGGAATGTGGGACACCAGGACTCTGCCCAATGGGGATCCTCTGATGGGGAATGGAGTTGGAGCAGCAGACAAAACCCTGCCTGCAATCAGGCCCCTCACAGGGTTTCCCTTACTGGTGGCTCCGTTGATGTTTGGTCAGGGTAGAGCTCCTGGAGAAGCTCTTCCCACACTCAGGACACTCATGGGGCCTCTCCCCCATGTGTGTGTGCGCTGGTGCTTGAGGAGATCCGAACTGCTCCAAGCCTTTTTCCCACACTCGCAACACTCGTAGGGCCATTCCCCAGTGTGGATCTTCTGGTGGGAGGTGAGATTGGACCTATCAATGAAGCTCTTCCCACATTCCAAGCACGTGTAGGGCCGTTCCCCAGTGTGCACGTGCCAGTGGCTGAGGAGGCCAAAGCTGTCTCTGAAGCTCTTCCCACATTCCCCACAGCTGTAGGGCCATTCTCCCGTGTGCACCTGCTGATGGGAGGTCACCTTGGACTTAGTGATGAAGCTCTTCCCACATTCTGAGCACATGTAGGGCTTCTCCCTGCCATGAAGCTGCTCAGGGAGCACCAGGTCTGAGCTGCAGCTGGATCTCTGGTCACCTTCCTGGCCCAGGGTGGGTCTTCCCTCCACAGAGAACCCTGGGCTGAGTTTGCAGCCCCTCCTTGGACAGGATCTCTGGGCCTTCTTCTCCCTGTTGCATTCCTGCGCCGTGGAGCCGCTGCAAACGGCCTCTTGCCCGAGGCTGTGCCACGGGGATTTGTCCTCCCTGCTGTCCGTGCTCAGCTCCTTGTCTGGGGGAGGAAAGACAAGGAGAGGATGGGATTTGCCTCCATGACAGAGGGAAGGGCAAGGAGATCCCCCCACAGTGTGTCCCCGGCAGGAGGGTGTCAGCAGTGAATTTGTCCTGCAGCAAGATGGAGCAGGACACAGGGGAAAAGGGGCACTGACTTCCTTCTCACCTGCCAGTAGCTGTTGGGCATCTTCCTCTTCCTCTCAGCCCCCTCCTCCTCCACGGTACCAAGGTTTGCGAATGGAAATTCCCTGTTTGGGAGGCAGGGAGAGAGAATCGCCCTGCAGTAAAAGCACTCCTCCTTCTGACACGCCCTTCCTTCTCCTCTCATTGCTTCTCTTCCTCCCACTCTTTGCCCAACTCTGCTGGGCACTGACACACAAGAGCAGCCAATCTTTACTGCTCAGAATTTCAAAGCAGATGCTCTACTCAAGGCACCAGGACTGGTACTGCGAGCACTGGGAATGATAGGGCAACAAGTGGAAGCGATGCTGTGAGACCCAGAAAGGAACTGGGAGCGCTTTCCCTGCCAGTGCCGCTCTTACTGGGAGCACTGGGAGGGAACTGGGAACAAAGAGCGCCTGAAAACAGCGATGGCTGCTGGTGGGCGGGGTCAGAGCTGTGGGCGGGGTTATGCAAATCAGGAGCAATCACACGCTGGGATTTGTGGGCAGGAGCAGCGCGGGGTTTCTGCAGTCACGTGAGCACCGTGAGGGGGACGGAGCGAAGGTGGCGGCGTCCGGTGAGAGGGGACAGGGAGGGGGAATGGGGACAGGGATGGGGAATTTGAGAGCTAGGACAGGGACAGGTATTATGGGACCGAGAGTTTTACTGGGACCGGAAATATGGAACAGAGAACTGGCACTGGGAATCGGCACTGGAAACTGGAATGGGGACAGAGACTGGGAATGGGAACGAGAATGGGAACAGGGACTGAGACTATGGGACAGTAAAATGGGAAAGGGACCGGGATTTCGGGATTGGCACCAATACTGAGAATGGGACCAGGAATACTGGACAGGGAGCAGGACTGGGGAAAGGGAGCGGGATTGGGACTGGGGAGGGAATGAGGACTGAGTGCAGCAATTCCGGACCTGGAGCGGGAACAGGGACCAGGACTACGGGACCCAGAGCCAGAATATGGGATAGGGACGAGGACTAGAACCGAGAATGGGGACCGGTACTGGCACCGGCTGTGGGGATTGGGTGTGGCTTTAGATCTTCCCAGAGCAGAGCAGCTGCTGGCTGCTGTAAAGTTGTTTCTTGTCAAGGCACGTCAGGCTCCAAAGGCAAAGAGCCCAAGGCTCTCCAGTCCCTGTTCAATCTCTCTGCCATAAAGTCCCTATGGAAGCAGGAGCAGCTCTTTGCTGCAAGAGGTCGAAGCTGTGGCTGGTGCAGAGTCTCCAGAGGCAGATGCTCCCTGGCCTTTCTTCTTCTCTTCTTTTCTTCTTCATCTTCCTCTTCTTCTTCTTTTACGTGCTGGTAGTAGTGATGATGATGGTGGTGGAGGAAGGGAACGCGACGAGAGAGGAGGGAGAGAGAGCTCAGGCTCCAATACATGGATTTTTATTGACAAATTTCCCAGTGATAAAAAACAGGAACCTGAAGCATTTCTCCTAAACCTATTAGAATTCTGGTTCTCAAATATGAACATCTACGTATATAACTTGTGCACATGGCCTATCTGTTCTATCTGTAGAATATAGGAAATGTTCTTAACGTATTTTTATTTTCTCTAGAGCTATGGTTTTGAGCTCTCACTGCAGGTTATTTTTCACACAGGACACAAAGGCTTTCGTTTTTAAGGCACTTAAAAATACTCTTACTTATTGCAAACTAGGATTTATACTTCTACTTCATACCTATACACCTTAATATTTCCACTTACCTAAACTAAAGGTCAGGCCTCGATTTCATGTTGAAGTGGCTTAATGTATTCTATTTCTCAGAAGTCTTTGAATTCAAATTTTGCATTCTGTTCTCTCTCAGAGGGACTCAGAGAGGATTCTCTGTTCCACATTCTAACAACTGGGAATGGGGACCGGGGCATGGAAACGGGAATGAAAACAGGAACAGGAAATGGAAATATGGGAATGGGACACAGAATATGGAAATAGTAATTGGAGAGACAATATGGGATGAGGATTTAGACGATGGGACAGGGAATGGAAATTGGAACAGGGGGACGGGACTGGGAATAGGAATACGAGAACTGCACTCGAAATACAGAAATAGAAATGTACATACATTGAGAGCTTCCTGTCAAAACCTTATCTTTCCCAGCAGACAGGGAATATGGGACTGGGAATATGGGAATGACAACCAGGCAAAGAATACGGGATAGGAAGAGGGAATGACTGCAAGAATGGGAATTGGACTGGGATGGGAGCCAGGAGGATGTGAAGCCCCCAGCCAGGTATCTTCCCAACATGGATCAGCAGCACCAGGGCTCAGTGGGGCTCTGCCCACCAGGGGTCACTGGGGATCATCCAGCGCGGATCCTGCCATGGGGATGGAGCTGCAGCAGGGCACGAAGCTCTTCCCACACCTGGGACACTCACAGGGCTTCTCTTAGTGGAGACTCTGTTGGTGTCTGGTCAAGTGAGAGCTCGTGGAGAAGCTCCTCCGACACTCAGGACACTCATAGGGTCTTTCCCCGGTGTGGATGCGCCGGTGGCTGACAAGGTTTGAGTTTTCCTTGAAGTCCTTCCCGCAGTCAGGACACTCATAAGGCCTCTCATCCCTGTGATAGCGATAGTGCTTGAGAAGCTTGGAGCTGCTCTCAAACGTCTTCCTGCATTTATCACACTCATAGGGCCTCTCCCCAGTGTGGCTCCTCTGGTGAACAGTAAGGCTGGAGCTGTCGATGAATCTCTTCCCACACTCCTCACACTCATATGGCCTCTCCCCTGTGTGGCTCCTCTGGTGCACAGTCAGGCCTGAGCTATGGCAGAATCTCCTCCCACACTCCCCACATTTGTAGGGCGTCTCCCCGGTGTGGATCCTCTGGTGCTCAGTCAGGATCGAGCGGCGGCTGAATCTCTTCCCACACTCCCCACACTCATAGGGCCGTTCCCCCGTGTGGATTCTCCGGTGTCTGATCAGGTCAGATCTCCACCTGAAGCCCTTCCCACATTCCGAGCACTTGTGGGGCTTCTCCCCATGGTGAAGCTGCTCACGCAGCCCCAGCTCCGAGCTCCGGCCGCCTCCCCAGCCCAGGCTGGCTCTTTCCTGCTGGGATCCCCGGGCTGTGCGTTTGCAGCCCCTCCTGCTGCGGGATCTGCGGGGCTTTTCCTCCCCGTTGCATTCCTGCGCCGTGGAGCCGCTGCAAACGGCCTCTTGCCCGAGGCTGTGCCGCGGGGATTTGTCCTCCCTGCTGTCCATGCTCAGCTCCTTGTCTGGGGGAGGAAGGACAAGGACAGGATGGGATTTGTCTCTGTGCCAGAGGCAAGGGCAAGGAGATGCCCCCAGGACTGTGATGCAGCCGGGGCCATGATGGGCTGGGAGATGGAGCAGGACACAGGGGAAAAGGGGCACTGACTTCATCCTCACCTGCCTGCGGTTCCCGGGCCACCGTCCTCGTTCTCATGGCCTCCTCCTCGGTGCCAAGGTTTGGGAAATCCTGGTTTGGGGAGGAAAACAAGGGCTGAGCACGTTGGGTTTGATAGTGGCGCTGCCCAAGGGCAGCTGGAGAAGTCAGCGCCCCTTTCAGCCTCGGGGGCCCGGAGCCCGCTCAGCACCAACCTCCCGCACCCCTCCAGGCTGCCGGGGGTCCCCCGGCTCCGGGATCGCCCCTCCGCGCTCTCCCCGCTCCGGGGCTCCCGCCTTCCCCCCCGGCTCTGCCGGGGATCCCCAGAAGTGCTATCGCTTCCTCCCCGCCATTCCGTGGCGATCGCAACGCGGGAACCACCAAGATCCCGCCAGGGGCATTTCCGGATCGGCTTTGGGGTCCTGCAAGATCCAAACATCCCCTGAAAGGAAAAACAAAACCCTCCCGGAGCCGCCCATGATGGATTTGGGGTGAGCTCCCCCTCCCCCTGCCGGCTCACCCGCGGGATTGTGCTGGACTCGGAGAAACCGCGAACTCAGCGACCAGGCGAGGTAAGCCCGTGGTTCCAAAATCGCTCCTCCTCTTCCTGCCGTTCCTCCTGTGTCGCTCCTCTTCCTCCCGCTGCTTCTCTTCCGTCTTTTCCCGCTCCTCCTCTTCCTCCAGCTCCTCCTCCACTCCCAGCGCAGCCAGAGCCGCTGGAACTGGGGTGCCCAACGCTCTGAGAAACCCCCAGGTCCCTCCCAGGACCCCTCAAATCCCTGGAACCGAGCGTCCCCCGCACCCCCTGGAAGATCCCCCCGTGTCCCCAAGCAGGTCGTTATTTAACATCTCTATTTTTATCCTGGTTTTAGGTGTTTGGGAAGGACAAAGAGAAATGCAGAGAAAATCCAGGCCACGGGGAGGATGTGCAGCCCCCAGCCAGGTGTCTTCCCAACACGGATCAGCAGCACCAGGGCTCAGGGGGGCTCTGCCCACCGGGGGTCCCTGGGGATCAGTCAGCGCGGATCCTGCCATGGGGATGGAGCTGCAGCAGGGCACTGTCTTGGTTTGACAGACAGGTGTCTGCTGAGGAGCTCTGGAGCTTCTCTTGAAACGGAAAATGTAAACTCCCTCCCTCTAAATTAATATTACTTGGGAAGTAAGGAGCTCCCTGGCAAAGATACGGGATTTAGAATAGCAGTTTTTCACTGGGAAAATGAAAATAAAAACATAGTAATATAAAGACCAAAACACTGGCAGGGTCAGAATGCAGCCTGTAACCCTGTTGCTCAGGTGTTGGTTACAGTCTGAATAATGGTACCTGTAGTTTTCTTAGAGTGACAGATGTGGTTTTGTTGAAGCAATTATTTTGCAGAAGGGTGTAGTTACTTTTGTAACATCTAGTGGTGATGAAGATAGGCGTGGTCTTCTTCTGTGAATTTAGTGGGAAAGGTTGCTCTGATGTTTCAAATTTCAGATTTTATTTAGGTAGGAAATGCTTGGCTTTTCTCCTTGGGTGTGGCATCTCCCATAAGGTATAACTCCTTGTGAGGAGGAGTTGTGAGGGATAGGTCATGGCAGAGATAAGGAGCCCTGCTCCACCTGGTTTCAGCAGATGCTGATAGAATGAATACTTCTGCTTGCATCTTGCATTGCAACTTAAGACATGATCTACTCCTTATTCCATTCCCATCTGCATCCTACCTTAATTAATACCTTTTTTCAACTTTGCTGTATATTTTTATCCACAGTGAAACTTTACACACAGTTCTCACTTAAGATTAGGTTTTTCTGTGGTACTCAATGGGTTTCTTTATCTTTCTGCATTACCTACTAAGTGTAACCAGGTTTTTGAGCAAAAAACAATTGTACAGATTGGTTTGCCTTTGCTTGAGGTGGGCCTAATCTAAACAGTCTTAAAATACCTTTTATGTGTACTACAGGGACTTTATCCCCATGGACTGTGTGCAAGGCTTCAGACTGGGCAGGACTTGCTTGAGTGATGGACTCTCACGTGTTGACTATTGAGGTGGCTTTTGTTAAGTTCATTTCTCAATTTTTGGATGTTTCCCTGCAAAGTGCCTTTAGGGTAATTTTAAGTAGTCTTTTGTACAGTTCAACTTTGCTGGCAGCTGGTGTGTGATAAGGGATATAATCTATTTATTCAATATCCTGGTTTTTGGCTGAGGTGTTTCTAAGGCTGTTCTTGAAATGGGTCCTGTTGTCTGACGATTCTCTCAGGGGTGCTGTGTCTTTATAGGACTTGCTTTTTTGGGCTTTAGACGGTGTTTTGAGTAGCAGTGTGAGGTACAGGGTGGGTTTCTAATGATCTAGTTGTGGCTTCTACAATTGTGATCACGTAGCACTTGCCCTGGGGGGTTTGAGGCAGTGTGATGTAGTTCATTTGCTCGACTTATTTATACCTATATTTGGAATACTGCCCCTCCCCCATTAGAGAGGCCTTATGGGCTTGGCTTGCTTGATTTTAGCACATGTCTTACAGTTATGGATAACTTGAGAAGTGCAATTTATAGTTAAATCTGCTTTTCAGTTTTGTGCCTACTTATAGGTGGCATTTTTGCCTTGATGGCTTGAGGCAGTATGAGCCTATTGATCTAGGAACAACTCTCCCTTATTTAAATTTGTTTGTGACATCTCTATTTTTGCAGCTTGATTTGCTTGCTCCTTGTTTTAGTGTTCTTTATTAGCCTGACTTTTGGGGACATGGACGTCTACATGATGGACTTTTACAGAGAGTTTGTCTGAGTGGCAATGTTTTTGCACTCCTCAGCAGCCTCAATTGGTTTTCCTTTATGTTCCTAGCTGGCCTTTTTTTACCTTTCTAGCTCACTCCACAGAGCATTGGTTACTATTTATGATTCAATATAAAGGTAGAGCTTTGGCCAGTTGTCTCTTTCAGCAGTGTCCAGGGCCAGCTGAATGGCTTTGAGTTCAGCAAGTGCACTTGATTCACCTTCTCCTTCAGTAGCTTGTGGGACTCGTCGTGTGGGGCTCCCTGCGGCCACTTTCCACTTCTGGTTCATCTCAACCATGAGACAGAAACTGTCAGTGACAAGAGCACAGCGTGTTTCTTGTGCTGGTAGTTGGTTCTATGGTGGAGCTTTTTAGCCTGGGTTACTTGTTTCTGCTGCTTTCTGTTAGTGAAACAAAAGATTTTATCTTGTGGCCGGTTTTGACTTTTTTTAAAATTTCAGGGTGATTTGTGTTTCTGATCCAGCCGTGCTGTGTGATGAGAGCAATCCATGGGCTCCATGTGGTGTGGGTGGCGTGGTGGGTAGAGGAGCCTTTTCTTTAAACATCCACCCCAGCACTGGGAGTCAGGGTGCCAAGAGGAGTTGTGCTTTTGTGATAATTTCTTTTGAGGTGGCTTGAACTTTCTTAAAGGCGGCTAAGATTTTTTTTTTTTTTTTTTTTTGTGGGTTTTTTTTTTTTTTTTTTTTTTTTTTTTTTTTTTTTTTTTTTTGTTGAGTGTAGTTTGCTTCAGACATTCTGTAACTTTGACTCCAGAATTCTAGTGCTCAACCTCGAGTCTCCCCAGGCACCTTCTGCTAAAGGCTCCAGGACAAGCCATTGTTCTTGGCTGCAGAGCAAAGCACATTCCTCACCTCTGGTCCTGTCCTGACTGGGCCAATGGCAATGCATGAGCGATTTTCTGCTTGGTCTGCGTGCAGGTTTGTTGCTGTTCAGGGCCACAGCTGGAATTGTTCTTCTTAGGGTGAGCAGGTAGAGAGGGCTCACAATGTGGCTGCACTCAGGAGTGCATTCTCTACAAACCTATGGCCCCTAGGAAAGCTTGTGTTTCCTTCTTGCTGCTTGGTGGAGACACTGTGATGATCTCATTGATCATTTCAGTGGGGATCTGGCTCTGTCCATCTTGCCACTCTACTCCCAGGAACTGGATCTCTCAGGCAGGTTCCTTGACTTTGCTCTTCTCGATGGTGAAACCTCCTTCCAGCAGAACATGGATGATCCTCTCTCCTTTCTCAAATACTTTTATTGCCCTGTTCCTCCACACAATGATGTTATTGATGTATTGCAGATGTTTTGGAGCTTTACCCTTTTCCAGTGCAGCCTGGATCAGCCCGTGGCAGATGGTGGGGCTGTGTTTCCACCCCTGGGGCAGTCGGTTCCAGGTGTGCTGCACGTCCCCCCAGATGCTTCACTGATCTTCCTCACCTCTTCCCTTATCTCCCTTGTCTCTTCCTTAAACTCCTCTTTTTGCTCCTTAACCACAGCAGAGACATGAGCCTGCCTCGGGCTATTGATCATACTCTCATAATTTCTCTGCTTGTTGGTGACAGAACCCACTGTCTCTGGGTTGTTATCAGCATTAATTGTCACAGTCTTCTTGGTCTGCTTCTCTGGCACCCATTATTTTGTGGAGGGGATTGCAGGAATAAAGGAAAAGGAGCCCATCAAGTACTGAAGAGAAACAGTCACTGACAGGAACCAGTGGGTGAAGAAATGTGAGGGGGAAAAGGCTGAAAACATGAGGTGCCAAGTGTGAGAAATGTGAGTGGAAGTAGGAGAGAAGTGCAAGGGAAGAAAAGGGTAGGAAACCTGAGTGGGAAAGGGTGAGAAATGTAGGGGAGAAAATGGAGGGAAATGTGAGGGGAATGGAATGATAAACTTTACTGAGAGAGAAACAGGCAGAAAATGTGAAGGGAATATTGTGAGAATCCTGAGGGGGATAGAGCGAGAAACCTGAGGGTAGAAAAAGGCAGAAAACCTGAGTGAAAAAAGGGCACAAAATGGGAGAAAGAAACTGTGAGGAACATGAGACTAAAGAATTTTAGATGTGACAGGAAAAGTGTGAGAAGCATGAGAAGAAAAGGCTGGGAAACATGAGGGGAAAAGTGACAAACATGTGGAAAAAACTTTGAGAAACGTGACTGAGTAAAGGAGAGAAACACGAGGGTACAAAGAGAAAGGATATGAGATAGAAAAATTACGAGAAACATGAGGGAAGAGGAAGAACAGGAAATAGTGGGACGGTGCAGAAATGTGAGAAGAAATGTGTTTGTAAAAAGTGAGCTGAAAAAAGTGGCAGAAATGAGTAAAATTTGGGAGGAAACATGCCAGGAAAACTGGGAGAATTGCAATTTGGAATAGGAGGAAATGTGAGAGGGAAAAGGAAAGGAAATGTGAAGAGAGAAAAGGGCAGGAGAGAAGGCAGTATTGGCATAACAGCTCTCATAATTCCTAACACATTCCCCCATACATTTGTCTATTTGGACAAGCCCAGGGCTTCTCTGTATGTACATCTCTCCCTCTGCCTTTATTCCTATTTGGAAGCAGCCAATCAGGCAGGATTTGCCTGGCTGCAGGAGCTGCTCCAAGCTGGAACGTGACTTGCGGTGCTGATTTCCAGAGGCTTCTGTGTCCCAGGGGGAGGCAGGGCAGGATGGGCTGAAAGGTGCTGGCGCTGCTGCTGCTCTGTGCCAGAGAGCCCCGGCTGGGCAGGGCACGGCGCCCACTGCGCTGGGGCCCTGTCTGCTGCCACAGCTGGGCACACCTGGGAACAGGGTATGGCAACCTGGGGAAACCATGGGGTTTGTGGGGATGCATTGCTCTGCACACACCCAGGGCACCTGCAGCACAGAGAGCTTTGGGCCCCAGAAAGATAAACCAGAGGGGAACTGATGGAAAAGATTTAATTTTCACCTTTCAATAGAAGTGACTACAGTGAAAGTTACCCAGCAAGACCTGATCCCCACGGATGCATGGAGAATCACTTTTCTAAATGTGCTCGCTCCGAAATCTCACCTATTCATTTGTAATCATGCAACTAAGACACTCTCATTACTTTGCTGAAACTCACAGGCTCAGCATTCCCCCAAATTACTTGACATATTTTAATCACTTCTCAGCAATTATTAACAGGAGGTTAGGGGTTAATTGAGGGTCTCTGATCATCCTTTGGGGAATATCCCATCCCTCAAATTCTCCTCTGATGGTCAAGGGCCTCCTCAAACCATTTTCTTCCCCTTAAATGCATTCCAGCATCCTTCTTAGGTGGACCATGCTCTTTCTTCTTAAGGCTAACATAGCCACTTGCACACATTTATCACTAAAATTAAGGAAGAGAGAGCTCAACACTGTGTGTTAAAGCTAAAGGAATTCATTATTTATTACAGTTCTACATTTTCTCAACACCTTCCTTCTCTGGGAATTGCACACAAGCATTTTGTCAATGCACCTTGAAAATGCTTGTGCAGACTGAAACCACTTTGGGTCTTTCTTTCACAATTTCAAAATCACCTGCTGAAACTCTTCTGCTCCCTTCCATATCAGTTCATTACTCAAGCACAAGCCTCAGGCTCATCCTCAATTCCCTCTGTCAGATATGAGGTAATATTTTGCTGCAGCCGAAAGGTTATTAGAAAAAGGATGGAAGTTGTTGCTTCTAGGTGTTATTATTTATGGTTTGGATTTGTTCTAGTCAATTTGCAGGGTGTTACTGTTACCTGAGAGTGGGGCAAGGATGAACACCAGACCAAAAAGGAAGTAGGATGAGACGGGAGTCAGGAGATAACACAGGTTCTCTAGTTTTGTCATGATCCACTGAACCTGAGCGGGAGTCGTGATGGGTCATTTGACCCCAGGGTGAAAAAGATAAAAGGGAAGAGACTCAGGTTTGTTTAGCAGAAAGCAGCAATGCAGTTTATTGAGTGCCAACAATTCAGTTTTTTGCGTGTGTGTGTGAGGGAGGGAGAGAGAGAGAGAGAGAGAGATGGGATACAGTTACGATCCTCCGACGAGACGAGACGCATCTTTAATCCGTTGGGGAAAAAGAGATCTCGGACTCTTCTTTAAGAAAGTCACTTTTTCTAGTCCTTTTCTAAAGCGAGTGGCCTCTGCCCCAAAGGTGGGGAGATTTATGGACTATTGTTGTGGAGATTGTAGCCCCATGACACAGGTGCGGGGCAGGGTGCGATAACCAGCGTTTTTAGTACTCACTACCAAAATCTTCTATGAAAATACTATCACAACCAGTTCTAAAGCATGCACACCCATTGCTCATATACCCCAGTATTATTTCAGGAATGTCCTTTGGATAACTTTCAAAATTGCAGGCATTCTGTTCTGTGTCTAAGCAAATATCTTGAGCTCTGATTGCATTACTTTCACAGATAAACCCTTGTTGTTGCCAGACAATGTTAAGTTTCCAAATTAATAATTTGTTACTTTTCACCAATTTGACGGGCCCATTCTCTAAGCTCAAAGGGTAGAGAACAGCTCCATCATGACTCAGCCCTAAGGCAGTGATAGGGAATATTGAATGTACTGAAGTATCACATATGGTCAGTGCAAAGACTGTTGCTGTGTTTATGCTAGGGTCACCAGGATTGGAATTATTTTTCAAACTCATGGTCATTATCCCAAATTATTCTCCAAATTTCAGTAGGAAAAGTGGCTTCCTCGACTTCTTGTATAATTGAGGCAGCAACTGACTGCATCCACAATTGAGCCTGGATACAGCAGAAAGCTAAAGAGATGATAGCCAATTTATTCATTGATACTTCTAAATCAATACTATTCAAAATTCCTAGTCTTCTTCCCACAACACCGGTTATCTCTTTTGTTTGCTTCTTGAAAAGATCCTGGGTTTTGCATCCTGGTTGTCCACCCCTAGAAAAGGTGAACAAGCTGGCTGAATTACTGAGACATTGTTTTGCATTGGCAGTTTGACTTGTTTAAAAGACCATGCCGAATTAAACAATATTTGCTGATGGCCAGTTTTCCAAATTACCTAAGGTCCAATTTAAAAAATTTTCAGGCTCAGTATAACCAGTGGTTGGGTAGTAGGTGTTACAACATTAACATCAAGTTCCCCTCTGTATTTATATTGTTTTTACCACACATAATTTTATGGGAAAATTGTACAATAGTTCAATTTTGATTTTGAATCTTCACAAAATAAAACACAGCTGTAAGGTCTGTGCTGTAACTGTGTACAGGTTCAATGCGGGATTCAGCAATTAATCTTCACGTTCCATCGTGTTATTCTGTGAAAAGTAAACACAACAGAATCTGCCACAAAGAGGCAGAAGGTTAATATGATAGAACTATGCAGACAGAAATTCTGTTAACTTCCCAGTCATTTTTCTGCAAAGAAGGAAGCCACTCTGTACCTCCTTTAAACACAGCATAAGAGTCAGTGTAGTTGCAAACAAAGGAGGCACTCTGCATTTCAAGCTGGAAAACACCCCAAATAACCATCAGCACTCCAACCCAAGAGTCACCCCATCCCCCAGCAATAATTTGTTCAGCAGAAGCATCAGTGAACAAAGAATTAGTGAACAAAGATTGTTTGGGGGAGAAAGCAGAGGCTACTTTAATTACTGAGGCAGGTTTGTCATTGCTGTTGCCCAAGTTCTCAGTTTCTGTTATTGCCAGATTTTTTACAGTTCCTTTTCTGGGCCACCCCATCGGGGGGGGGGGGGGGGGGGTGGCGATCGCAGTAGTGGCTGTCTTCCTAAACTTCACTTCCTGAGAAGGTTTTTGAATTTTCCTTGAAGAAATCTTCAAACCAAGGCTTTCTAGCCTTTTCTGTTGCACATCCCTCACTTCTTCTTTTTCTTCTCCTCTTAT
This sequence comes from Erithacus rubecula, assembly GCF_903797595.1. Classification (NCBI taxonomy): domain Eukaryota; kingdom Metazoa; phylum Chordata; class Aves; order Passeriformes; family Muscicapidae; genus Erithacus; species Erithacus rubecula. Next base: position 106,479 of record NW_027636146.1, read on the forward strand.
CAATACATCATCTATGTATTGGTACACAGCTACAGTGTCAGGTTTGGGTTTTTGGATTGGCCATACAGGGGAGTTTTGCAAGTCTTGTATAACCAGTTTGATCTCTTCTTTGGCACAAGAGGGAAGAGGGTATTGTTTTACATTTACAGGTAATTGCATAGGTGATTTATGGCCAGCAGTGAATTTTATTTCATGTATAATTTGCAAGCAGGCAACTTTTTGAATGTTTTCTAAGAGTTGGTCTGGGGTGCCAGTTATGGCTAGAGGATCACCTCTTTCTAGGGGGCTAAATCCCCCAGTCCAGTAGGCTGCATGCTGTGTCAGAGACCATGAAACACGAGTGTTTCCAGTTGTTAAGAAAACTCCAGGCCCCCAGTACTCACTGGCTTCTTGTTCACTTAATTTAATTTGATCTCCTCCAGTGAGTGAAACTCCAAAAACATACTCAGTCTCAGATTCTTGGGGGAGATGTGAGTATTCTTTCTTTAATTTGGCCAATTCAGTAGCAGTGTATGGTATTTCTTTGGAGGTTATGTGGGGGTCAAAATCCTCCTTGTTCAGGTATCTATATTCCGTTTTATCAAGAGGTCTTATTTTAGAGCAGCAATTTTCCCCACTATTTTGTACATGTACTAGTTCTCTCTGTGGGTATATCTGCTTTATGTGATATGTTTCCTTTTCTTCTGTTTTATTAGGTGTATCTGCATGTTGTGAGGCATGTGATAGTTGCAGCAAATAGTTGTGGTTTCTTTCCTGCTCTAGTTGGTTTTGCAGAGTTTCTATTTGATTTGTTTTCTGTTCTAGTTGGTTTTCCAGAGATTCTACCTGATTTGTTTTCTCCTGTAATAGTTTTTGCAAAGTTTTCACCAGGTTTTGCAAGGAGTCTATCACTTCAATTTCCTCATTCACTCATTTAAAATGAGATTCTACAGCAGCTGAAAGACAAGTGCCTAGAACTGTGCAAAGTGTGGTTTTATTTTTCTTGCTAAGTTTGAATTTTGTTTCATGTTGCAAAGAATGTATTCTATCAATCACATTTTCTAAATTAAACCAATTACTGTGTGCCCAGTCTTCCCCCCCTTGGGAGGGTCTGGCATTATACTTAGCTAGTAAAGCGTAAAATGCAGCTTTATCATTTTTAGACATTTTTACGAAGGGACTAAAACCACTCTCAGGGAGACACACTTAAAGTTACACAAAAAGCACAGCTGAAACTGTGAATCCCTTCTCATCCCTGGAGCGGGTGAAGAGACACACTACTTGGGAGGTATTAACTTAATTACAAAAACCACTTGTCTCTTCGCGATCCCAAGTAGTCAAATACAACTATGCAACAACTAAATATATAATTATAATAAAAATATAATAAATATATAATTATATAAATAACAATATTCTGTGAGTTACGATTATGTGCGAGGGGGAAAAAACCACTTCAGGGAGGTCAAGGCTTAACACCCAGACTTCTGCTGGGGACAACCCCCTCTCTTCCCTGGGTGGCTGAGGGGACCAAAGTGCTTGGAAGGTTTTCTTTAGTTGCACAATGGGTGTCTCCTCAACTACACCAAGCAGCAAACAACAAAAAACACAAGTCCCATCTTTTGCTCAGTTGAGATCCTTTCAAAAATTCTCCGATAACTGGAATGGATTTGATTATCCACATGGGTCTGTGTGCAGATTGCGGGAAGAACCCAATACCACCTCCCTTGCTTTCTAACACTGTTCAGTCCTTACGGTACTGACAGGCTAGGTGTGGCTGAAATGGCACAGGTCTTCCCCTGGTACAAAGTGCACAGAAAACCCCAACTCCCCCAGTATCGGGAATCCAATTGCCGACTACGCCAAATAATGTCACGGTCTGCCCAACCTGAGCGGGAGTCGTGACTGGTTCTTTTATGGATCTCAGAGCACAAAAGACACAGCAGGGGACAAAACCACTTTACTTCTACAGAAATACACTTTATTTAGTGCCAACCAAAATGCGATAGTGGGACAGAGAGAGAGAGAGATTGAGAGAGAGAAAGGGGACTCGAGATTATAGCTACCAGCACCCCGTGACTAGTTGTCATGAGAAACCAGTCCTGGTAGGCATCACCTGCGGAACAGTCACTTGGCGTTCCTCCCATCCCTGGCCAGCGCAGGCCTCAGGCGAGGGTCGTTGGGCAGAAACAGACGAGAGGCTCAGACGGACTCTCACAGGGGGATAATGCAGAGAGATGGAACAACACGATGTGTCCCTCAGGGAGATTTGATTGTGGGGTGAGACGGAAGGAAATGTGCAAGTATTGAAGGTCTGAGCAAGTGAAATGGAAAGAAATGTGTAAGTGTTGAAGGTTTGAGCAAGTGAACTGGAAGTTTTTACTTAATGAAGTTTTTAGTATGTTCACAATATGGAGATAAGGGGTGGAATGTCCTGGGGTGACGTTGCGATGCTTTGTATCCCCAGCCGTGTGTGCTGTTCATGCCTGGAATTATGTTGGGTGCTCTCAGAGTTGCTCTGACAGTGCAGGTTTGTTTTGTCTCGTTGGCCGGCGCCCCTGCCCCATCGTCTGGGCTGGGGTTGGGCTGGCGGGCGGGGCTGCCGCTCTGCCGGCTCGGCGGCTGCGCTGGGGGCTTGGCTTCGCTCCGCCTCGCTTTGCTTCTGTTTTTTATTATTAGTTAGTTTAGCCTGGAATACCACCCGAACCTGTGCTGGACAGGGACCTGGGAACATTGAGAAGCACCTGGAATCTGCATTTTCGTGCCCTCCCCGGCATCCAAAACGTTCTGAGTTTGTACATCCACTCAGACTGCTGAGAGTTTCTTTTGTCATCTGTGGTTGTTTTTTCTTGTGTTGGGGAGTATTTTTCCTCTGTGTGTTTGCTAAATAAACAGGTTTTTTCCACTTTTCCTCTGAGGAAATTCTTCCCGAACCCAGTGTGGGGAGGGGAGGAGTTGTAGGGGTTTGTTCTCTGGGGGGCTCCTTTTGGAGATTTTCCCCTAATTTGTCCTACACCAGGATAAATATTTTTGGTGCTAAAAGTGCAGCTCAACAAAGTGGAAAAAACGTTATTATTTTGTATTGGTATAGATGTTGTTTGAACTTATAATGTCTTTTGGAATGGAGACTGGCATGTGTTTTTGGTCACTAGGGTTTTTTGAGGTTTTAATACCTCTCTGGTTCCTAGGTTTATTTTCTTATCCAGAAATAGCTCCACTACTGTCCCTTATTCGTAGTTTCTATAGTAGAGGGGCACTGACCAGAATATTTATCGGGCTGGGTTTGGTGGCAATGGCTTGCAGGAAGTTTATAAAGATGCTGGAATCAGTTCCAGGTATTATAAATGATTCGTGCTAATTAAATTGTATCAATATTGGCAAAATTGTGGCATTATAATTAATCAATAATTGTGTCTAATTGCTATAAGGCAAAAAGAGATAAAGGAAATGGTTAAACAAAGCAGAAAAATTATCCACCAGATGTTAGGTGGGAGGTAGGATAGGAAGGGTATAGGTCTAAGAACAAGTGGCTAGAAATAGGCTTTCGACCTTTAACTGGGACAAATTGTGATAATTCCAAAATGTTGGACACTGGACTGAGGCCTCATGTGGGAATATATATTTAATTATATAACCCTAAGCTCAGTGTTGCCTACACTCCCTGCGAGGTCACACAGAGAACACTGAGGAAGACCCAGAGCCTTCATCGGAAACAAGACCCCGAAAGGAGGAGAGACCCCGACCACTGGTGACGCATGGCAACACAACACGGGACGTGGATTTTGGGAATAGAAACGAGGAGGAGCTTTCCAGAAGCCTCTGTATTAATATGTATTAGTAAACAGTATGTAGGTGAGATTTTTAGCTCAATTGGTTTGGTACGGTGTGAGAGGAAGGGCCCTGCCCGTACCCCCGGTCAGTTTTGCTTCTGCTTTATTCAAACCAAACCTCAATTATACTAAATTACTCACTGCCTGATTTTGTATTTTTTTACATCTATGTAACTAATATATTTTGATTGTATTCATTTATATACAATTGCTGTTATTATTATTTTTTATTAATTTTTTAATTTAAAAAAAAATAGTATTTATTAAATAAATTGCTGCTAAACTTAACCTTGTTGTTTAGATTAATTGGACAAAATCGAACATTTTTATAACATATTTATAATATTTTCTGAGTCTCTGAGAGATTTTTGGGCAGTCATGGCCTCCAATTCTCACCTTCAAGGAGTCCATGAGGAGCCTGTGTTGGGGATGGACCTCAGTGGGACCCATTAATGCTTTGAGACACTTTGGGTTTTTCTTCTGACTGGGGCTCCTGGAAAGGTTTGTGCAATCTCTGCTCAGGCCCTGAGGTTCAAGGGCTCAGCACCAAATGCACCACGGGGCTCACTGGGATCAAGTCAGTCCTGACAAACCATGGCTCTGCCTTTCTTTCCCTCTGGTCAAATGCAGTTGATTAGGAAAGTTTTTTTCCAGAGTTATGGAGAAATATTTCAAAAAGCTTCTTAGAAATGTGTTTCTATTTTAAAGAGTGTCTTTTCTTACTGTTTCTCTTCAGAGCAGAGTTGATTGCACCGTTCTGTGATTGGTATTGATCCAGGGTCTCTCTTCAGAAGATCTGGCCTGCTCAGAGAAGCTCTACCTTGAGGTCTGATCCAGTGTGGACAACCTTGCTCCACATTGCCCAACCCCATCCTGTGTGTCCTCAATCACCTGGGATCTGCTTTGCTTGGAGATCTGGCAGCATTCAGAGAAACAGGGCTTTTCTTCCTTTTCTCTTTTTGCAGCAATCTAAAACTCCTGAGTTTCCCCATTACAAACAGACACCCTTCTTAAGTGTGTGCCAAGGAGGTTTCTCTTTCCAAGGCAGAGCCATGCAAGATCTGTTTTAGGCCTTTGGACTCCTTGGTTCCACAAGGCCCTGTTGTGTCTCCATGGACTCTGGGTTCTGTGAGGCTCTGTAGTGTCACAATGGATGTTTGGTTCCATTCAGCCCCACAGTATCACAGTGCTCTTCTTTTTCCTGTGGCAAGCAGCAGCAAACCCCACTGGCAGAGCCACATGCCTGGGAAGAAGGAGGATGGGGGACATTTGGAGTGATGGTTTTTGTCTTCCTCCGTCACAGTGCTGTGGGGTGGGGCCCTGCTGTCCTGGAGATGGCTGAACAGCGGCCTGCCCATGGAAGGGGGAAGAGACAACAACCTCTGTCCATGGAACTACAACAGCAGAGAGGTCAGGCCTAAGGCTGGATTTAAAAGTCTGTTAGCAGCAGAGGAAACATCAATGTGAGAGGAAAGATGTGTGCTAATGTCTTTACAAATCACTTCATGGGTGAAGGGATGGCTATTAGGGTCTTTGAAATGGGTTGTAAAGTTTCTACTAGCTTTGGGCAGCAGGTTTGTTACTGGGCCCACACAGCTTGGCTCCTGAACCAGACAAGAGTCTGCACAAGCCTGAACTTCTGAAATTTGGGGGTGAAATGCCAGATTCAAGGGGGAATATGGGGTACACGGATTGGGAAGGCTGTATCTTCCGAGCACCTTGGCCAACAAGGAAGGGAAGAGGGCAAAGTGTGGCCGGGAGTTAAGGATAAAAGGAGGTTGCACTCTCTGAATACTTGAGAGAGAAAAATCTGTGGGTGTGTGCCCTGTAAAGATGCCACCTTCTAGGACAGTGGCTGCCTTTGGTGCACCAAATGTTTCCTCTCAACTGACATCAGGAAACTGGGATGTTGAGTTTTGTTTCCCATGGAAAAGAGCCAACATTGATATCCAGGGGCCTCTCACTGGGACTGGGCTTCCACCGCTAAAATTTCATAAGGTGCAGGATTTCTCCCAGACCAAAGCTGCCACCACCGAGAAGCCTGGGTGCTGTTGGAGTGCCAAATGCCTCCTCATAACTGACATCTGGAAACAAGGATGTTGAGGTTTTTCTCCTGTGGAAAAAGGCACTATTCTTTATGGTCCTTTGGGAGTGGTAATGGGTTTGTTTATGCTAAAATTCCCTACGTAACAGGATTTTCCCAGGCCAAAGCTGCCAACTCCTAGGACCATGGCTGCATTTGGTGTGCCAAAAGCCTCCTCTGAACTGACATCAGGAAATTGGGATGGTTAGATTTGTTTCACATGGAAAAGAGCCACCAGGGTCCGGTATCTGGGACTGACCTACAAACTTCTCATAGTCCATATGGTGCAGGATTTCTCCCAGAGCAAAGCTGCCATATCCTTGGACCATGGCTGTCATTGGACTGTCAAATGCCTTCTCCAATGTGACATCTGGAAACGGGGATGCTGATTTTGTTTCCTGTGGATAAGATCAATCGTTCATGTGCAGAGAACACAGGCCAGCCCTGCGCTCCCCAGGCAGGGAAAGCCCCGGGATGCCCCAGAGGATGGAGCACGGCCGCTGCGGGGTGTCTGCCCGGCCCCTCTGCCGTCCTGTCCCTGGCCACGTCCACAGTGGGTGCCATGGGGCCAAGCTGGCAGCAGCCATCAGCCTTGTGGCAAGACCTTGAAGTTCACAGTGTTGTGGAACTGAAGCTTCAGCACAGAGACCTTTCCAACCCAATCTGCCCTCGTTCCTCTGAGTCTCTGCACAGAACACGGCATGGAACAGAACAGCAGGAGGGGCCTGTGTGTCCCAGGGCTCTGGATTTGCACCACTTTTGCTCCACAGAGATGCAGGCAAAATGAAGAAGCCAAACTTTATTGATGGGAAGCAAAGCAAAGGGATGAGCTGAAGGGGAACAAAAGGGATGGGAACAGTCTGAGGACTGAAGGGAGGGAGCCAGACTGCTGGGAAAGGATTGAGAGTGGCCTGGCAAGCTCTTTCTCTAGTTCCCTCTTGGTGGAGGTAGAACATTCCACAGGAAAGCAACTGGTGCCACAAGGAGTGGGCAGCATCAGGCAGCTCTGGGGTGAACCCTCAGGACTGCTGCATCCTGAGGGAACACCGTTGGCCTTGACCTGTAGGCACCTGCAAAAGCTTCAAATTGGCTGCCTCAGCTTCCAGGACCTCTCTTGGCCACATCCTGATGTGTGTGCAGGACAACTGCGAGGCACTGCTGGGACCCCACGGGACAGGGGCAGCTGTCTCGTGTGCATGTAGCACCCCGTCACGGAGCTGGGCTCATCCCAAAACCACATCAACCATCTGGTGTCAGCAGGGAGGAGCAAGGAGCACTGGGCTGGCTCCTCGCAGGGTGTCTCAGCTGGGCTTGCTCCACAACACGCCCCCGTTTGAAGGGCTGCTAATGCCCAGCTGCCAGAAATGCCATCCTTGTTCTCTCCAAGGCACAGGAAGAGCCAATGAGCAGGATGCCTTGGCAGGCAAATCCTCCAAGCCTTTGCTGAGGCCAGGGACACAGCAAGATCAGCCAAGACTCTCCACGTTGCCTGGCCCACACAGCCCAGCTCGGTGCTGGCCCTGGCCCACAGCAGCTTTCACCAAGCCAGAGGCAAATGCATATGGCCAAGGGTTGAAAAGTTAAAATATGGAAATATCCATTTATAACACTCCTGAGAACTCCCAAAAAAACCCAAATTGCCCCTGAATATCCTCCAAAAGTTAACTATGTTTGCTCCTGGCATGCATGAGTTGTTGAATCAGACCCTTTGGAGAGCAGGGCACAGCAAAAGAGCTAAAAGAGAAATTGGGGATTTGGAGCCTAATTTGAACAATTGTTTGGAATTCTGGGGTCCTCTGACACAAATAATAGCATCAATTCTTTCCCCAGGTGTTGCTGCTGCTCAGGCATTGACTACGCTGGAGAAGCTGAGATGTTGAGTGAATGAACAGCTGAATATCACTTCAAACTGTTTTGAAACAAATGCTTACAGATGTAAATAGCATTAGACACCCTACACTGCAGAATTGAGCTGCTATAGATTTTTTACTATCAGCACATGGGCACGGGTGTGAGGATTTTGATTGGATGTGTTGTATTTATCTTTCTGACCATTCTGCATCCATTCACAAGAAGATCAAACAACTGCAGGATAAAATGAGGAAGTTAACGGTGGACAGTTGGGGTTTGGATGAATGGTTAGAAGGATGGGGAATACCTGGGTCTTTGAAAGATATAATCAAAGGAGTTTGGATATTTTTGTTCATTATTAGCACACTGTTTTTTCCATAAATATAGTTAGTAATTAGCTTGATAAAATAAGATAGAATATGATATGATATGATATGATATGATATGATATGATATGATATGATATGATATGATATAGAATGTAATAAAATATAAGCTAGTATAAGGATAAGATAATATAAGAATACGGTAATATAGGATAAGATGAGATAAGGCAAGATAAGATAAGGATAAAATAACAAAGACAATTTAGCTGGTATAAAAAAAGAAAGGGAATTGTACTAATGCTGAACAAGGTTGAGATGCTGGTGGACATGTCTGTACAAATCTGGGCCTTGTGTGGTGTGCACCAGCCAAAAACCATATTTAGTTGCTCTGTTTTGCTGTTCAGTTCTTTCTGCATATTTTGCTGTTTGTTCACATGCTTCTTTCACATACCATCTGTTTTTGTGCATTTCTTAGTTTAGACCCGGTTTATAACAGGTGCACAGCATCAGAAAGTTTTAGGAGTTTTTTGGTAACTTGTTTGAAACACCCCAAGGCCGCTGGAACATAAACTATGCTAAACCGGGAGAGAAGAAGTTGAAAACACAGAACACCAAGATAAGAAGATTCAAAATAACAGGAGGCAGCGAAACTGCATGAGACCACCAATTACTGACTCTGGGGGGTTTGAATGGGTAGATGAGCACTCTAAAATTACCAATTGTAGAGTGTCACCACATGGGTGATGGTTCTAGAAATGGATAATTAGGGTGAATTATAAACAATAAATCAGCTTCTGCAAAATTTTATTGCTCTACTGTCCAGAAGTCCAGTTTGTTCCTGCAGGGGCTGTGCCCTATAGGGCAGGACCCCATCCCCTACAGGGCACAGCCCCATTTGTTAGGAAGGATGAGGAGGTGACAGGAAGGTCTCACAGATGTGTGTGTATAACAGGAAGATTTTTGAATGTAGAATCTGAAGAAGGAAGAGAGATGAGAACAAGTTTTGGTGTAGAAGAAAAGAATTGCTGAGCCAATCTTGCTGGGTAACTAAGAAGGCAAAGGGCAGTGAGCTGGAAGGGGCTTTTATGACTCTGAGCAAAGGATAAATCCACCTCAAACAAAAGATGTTTTTACCAAGGAAAAGAATTTTCACAGGCAAACAAAAATACCATGTTGCAAGTAGAGAAAAGATCTCAGGATTTTCCACTGCAAGAAAACTGAAAAACAACTTCTAGCTTAAACTGAAACACATTAAGCTTTTGTGATTGGAAAATAGTAACAAGAATATTGTAATGTCAGTAGGTATGATAGGCTACAGGTGATAGTTAAAGGATTGATTGGTTGTCATGACTTAGGATGCTCTGTAATGAAAATTATTCAATGTATTGTAACCAGACCTAGAGGAAGCTTTCAGAGGAACCCACAGATGTGGCTGTCAGGCTGTGGGCTGGGCTCTTGTCACCCACGGGCTGTGAATTGCTGCATCACATGGATACAATAAACAGCATTTTAAATGATAAATAAATAACTGCATCATTTGGATATAATAAGCAGCATTTTAAAGAGCTCGCCTGGAGTTCTGCATCCCTCATTTCAGGCACTTACAATCACAGTCTTACATGCAGCAGCTTGATGGAGTGTTTTGTTAAATGAATTTCTTTTCATTTATTGCCAATTCATGCCAGTTTTATTTCTTTTGGATAATACAGTCTCTGATGACTAAAAATAAGCACTGGTTTTGAAAGCAAACAAAATGAGAACACTGTGTCAAAATGCTAGAGGCTCAGTTCTAAAAACTCAGCAAGAAAAAAAATGGCTTGAAGTGGTCAGTGTTGACATTTACATTTTTTTACAAAGACAGGAAAATGCCAAAGTATTTTTTTACTTTGCTCTCTGTAGGGATTTTGCAGGTATTCTATGTTTGCAAATGATTTACTGAATCCTACACAGAAATTGCAGGAAACAGAGTTCTATCTGCTCTTAAGATTCGATTGCAGGAATTGATAGGAAGTTGAAAGAAAGCTGTGAGTCAACTGTGAAAAGTGGTGTGGAAGCAAAGGTCTTTTACATCAGCAATCCCATAACACCAAGGACTCTGCACTGCACTGTTTTAGCTGCACTGTGCAGGTGTCAGAATATATGATTCTAATACAATTTAGCATGGCCAAAACTGAGGTGAGTCACACTGACATCCAGTCTGGTTTACTCACACTCCAATTTTAAGTTCTGTCATGGCTGTCAAAAGCTTACCATTGCATTAAAGGATGCAGGTTCTTCTGCTGCATGCATTAAGGAGATGAAGAAAACAGAAAGTTAATTTTGAGCAATTGCTCTGTTGTCACTAAGAACAAAATGGATATAAGTAATAAAAACCTCTTAAATGTATGCTAGAGAAAATTCTTCCTGGTCAGACACACTGAGTGAGCATGGCTGTGTCCTGGTCAGTGTAAATACAGCCAATCATCCATTTGGGCATGTCCTTAAAAACTGCACATGGACTGCACAGTCCTGTTAGGATACCTGCATTTGTACTGCAGTGTGAAATACAAGACCGGGTGCTGGGCAGGGGGAAACTTGTTGCTTCCTCTGAGTGCAGTAAGGAGAGTTTTAGGGAAACTGCCATCAGCAGAAAGATGAAAGATAATTCTTTTGAATTTGATAATTATCTTTTTTTGAAAGATAATTCTTTTGTTTCCTGCATTTACAGTGCCTTTTGATCTTTTGGGAAACAGAAGTTGCCGATCTTACTTTCATCAAGCTTAAGTTTTCAGAGTGTTCCACACAGTTCATGGTATTCACAGCAGTGTCTGGTCAGTCACATGCTGCTGAAGCTCTTCTGAAGATCAGTTTTAATAAATAATTAGTATTTCAAAGACCACTGGTGTGCAATGACTACAGTACAATGACTGGAATGTGAGAGCAGTGAATTAACTTGCAGTGCTGCTGTGTTCTGCACAGCCTGGCAGCTAAAGCAGCAGTCCCTTTATTTGATATGCTCTGCCCTTCTGACCTGTCTCACAGCAGCAAAGCACAGATTTTACTGCTGCCTGTCTGTCATTAAAGTGTGTCTGAAGGTGTTTTGCAGTTAGGGAGTGCATTAAAAATGCCACTTCAGTCAGTGCTGAGCTTCAGTGACAAAAATGCCTACAAGCTGCTGTTGCTTTGAACATGCAGAACCAAAGTCCTGCCAAAACACAGCTGTGGTGATTTGCTGATGCTGTGTCTGGCTCTGTTGCCGTGCAAGGATTATGGAGCAGCAAAAAAAAACAGCAACAAGACACTCTCTTGCTTGGTGCAGAAAAGAGCAAGAAAGATCAATTTATTGAAAGAAACCATTGCCTTAAATAAGACAATTCGTGCAAAACAAAATACAGACAGATCATTGATCAGAGAAGGAGACACCTCTCCTCCCTGGCTTTCTCATGGACCTTGCAGGTGTTTATCTCTGTTATAATTCTTTCTCTTGTGTTTACAATAAAGAAGAAAACTCTAGCCTGGGAAAAATCCTGGCTAGAGGCTGAGAAAGTTTCATGGCCTGAGAAAAATACTTAGAACTTGAGAAAAAGGCCTAGCTAAAATGTGCCTGGGCCTCCAGCAGTGTCCACAACTGGGACTGGGACCGGCTGTGGGGATTGGTTGTGGCTTTAGATCTTCCCAGAGCAGAGCAGCTGCTGGCTGCTGTAAAGTTGTTTCTTGTCAAGGCACGTCAGGCTCCAAAGGCAAAGAGCCCAAGGCTCTCCAGTCCCTGTTCAATCTCTCTGCCATAAAGTCCCGATGGAAGCAGGAGCAGCTCTCTGCTGCAAGAGGTCGAAGCTGTGGCTGGTGCAGAGTCTCCAGAGGCAGATGCTCCCTGGCCTTTCTTCTTCTGTTCTTTTCTTCTTCATCTTCTTCTTCTTTGCCGTGCTGGTAGTGGTGATGGTGATGGTGGGGGAAAGAGAGAGGGACGAGAGAGGGACAGAGAGCTCTGGCTCCAATACACGGATTTTTATTGACAAATTACCCAATGAGCCAAAATCATGAACCTGACTAATTTCTCCTAATCCTTTTAGAATTCCGTAATACTAAAGTCTACATATAACTTGTGCACATGGCCTATCTGTTCTATGTGAAGAATATATAAAATATTAATATTGTAATTTTATTTTGTCTGGGACTAAGTTTTTAATGTCTCAATCAGCCACTATTTTATAGGAGATTCCACGGCTTTTACTTTTCATGGTATTTGAAACATATTTCTACGTGCTTCACACTAAGATTTAAACTTCTACTTCACATCTATGCTACTTAATATTTCTAATTCCTTATACTAAAACTTAGACCTCTATTTCATGTCTGTGTGGTTTCTTCTACTTTAACTTCTCAAAATATTTTTAATTTAATTCTTGCATACTGTTCTCTCTCGGAGGGAGTCAGAGAGGCTTCTCTGTTCCACTCTCCAACAACCAGAAATGGGGACAGGGGCAGAGAGTGGGGACTGGGAAAAGGACATTGGAATGTGAATGAAAACATGAACAGGGAATGGGAATATCGAAATATTGAGAAATTGGGAAGAAAATATGGGATGGAGATTTAGAATATAGGAGAGGGAACAGGCATGGGGATAGGGAAACAGGATTGGGAATGGGAATATGGGAAGGGGACTTGAAATAAAGAAATGGAAATATGGGAATGGGACTGGGATCAGGAATACAAGAAGGGGAACAGGACGGGGAATATGGGACTGGGAATATGTGAACAGTAACCAGGCAGAGAATACAGGACAGGGAATGATACCTGGAAAGGGATCTGAACTGGGACAGGGGCAGGAGTGGTGTGAGACGGGAATGGGCTGAGGGCAAGGGCAGTGACAGTGGGGAGAGGAGGATCCTGGACAGGGGACAGTGGGAGCCGGGTCAGGGGGAAACGGGGAGGGTGTCAGGGCAGGAGGTTCTTGATCAGCTGCCCCAGAACCTCCGTCAGCATCTCCCAGTGCAGCCAGAGCCGCTGGGCCTGGGGTGCCCAAAGCCCTGAGGAACCCCTAAGGAAACCTGAAGTGACTGGAACACAGGGTCCTCCACATCCTCTAGAAGATCCCCCTGTATCTGCAGGCATGTCTTAGTTCAATGTCTTCATTTTTACCCCGGTACTGGGTGTCTGGGAAGGAGAAAGAGAAATGCAAAGAAAATCCAGGCCACAGGGAGCCAGCACGAAGCTTTTCCTGCACTCGGGGCACTCACAGGGCTTCTCTCAGTGGAGACTCCGTTGGTGTCTGGTCAAGTGAGAGCTCTGTGAGAAGCTCTTCCCACACTCAGGACACTGGTAGGGTCTCTCCCCGGTGTGGATGCGCTGGTGGGTGACGAGTGTGGAGTTGTGCTTGAATCCCTTCCCGCAGTCATGGCAGGAGAAGGGCCTCTCATCCCAGTGAGTGCGATAGTGCCTCAGAAGGCTGGACCTGCTCTGAAAACTCTTCCTGCATTTATCACACTCGTAGGGTCTCTCCGCTCTGTGGCTCCTCTGGTGCACAGACAGGCTTGAGCTGTGGCTGAATCTCTTCCCACACTCCCCACATTCATAGGGCCTCTCCCCAGTGTGGATCCTCTGGTGAACAGCCAGGTTTGAGCTGCGGCTGAATCTTTTCCCACACTCCCCACACTTGTAGGGTCGTTCCCCTGTGTGGATTCTCCGGTGTCTGATCAGGTCAGATCTCCACCTGAATCTCTTCCCACATTGCGAGCACTTGTGGGGCTTCTCCCCATGGTGAAGCTGCTCACGCAGCCCCAGCTCCGAGCTCCGGCCGCCTCCCTGGCCCGGGCTGGCTCTTTCCTGCTGGGATCCCCGGGCTGTGCGTTTGCAGCCCCTCCTGCTGCGGGATCTGCGGGGCTTTTCCTCCCTGTTGCATTCCTGCACCGTGGAGCCGCTGCAAACGGCCTCTTGCCCGAGGCTGTGCCGTGGGGATTTGTCCTCCCTGCTGTCCGTGCTCAGCTCCTTGTCTGGGGGAGGAAGGACAAGGACAGGATGGGATTTGCCTCCGTGCCAGAGGCAAGGGCAAGGAGATCCCCCCAAAGGCTGTGCTGCAGCCGGGGCCGTGCTGGGCTGGGAGATGGAGCAGGACACAGGGGGAAAGGGGCACTGACTTCCTCCTCACCTGCCTGCGGCTCCCGGGACATCGACCTCGTCCTCATGGCCTCCTCCTCCTCAATGCAGCCAAGGTTTGGGAAATCCTGGTTTGGAGGGGAAAAACAAGGGCTGAGCGTGTTGGGTTTGATGGTGGCGCTGCCCAAGGGAAGCTGGAGCAGTCAGCGCCCCTTTCAGCCTCGGAGGCCCGGAGCCCGCTCAGCACCAACCTCCCGCACCCCTCCAGGCTGCCGGGGGTCCCCCGGCTCCGGGATCGCCCCTCCGCGCTCTCCCCGCTCCGGGGCTCCCGCCTTCCCCCCCGGCTCTGCCGGGGATCCCCAGAACCGATATCGCCCCGTCCCCGCCAGTACCGGGCGATCCCACATGGGAGCCGACAAGATCCCGCAGCGCCATTTCCGGCTCGGCTTTGGGCTCCTGCAAGATCCAAACATCCCCTGAACGGCAAAATAAAACCCTCCCGGAGCCCCCCATGATGGATTTGGGGCGAGCTCCCTCTCCCCGCTCACCTGAGGGATTTTGGGTGGCGATGGTGCCGCAGACGCGGGAGCTGCGACCGCAGAGACGAGGTGGGAAAAGCGCGTGGTTCCAAATCGCTCCTCCTCTTCCTGCCTCTCCTCCTGTGTCCCTCCTCTTCCTCCCGCTGCTTCTCTTCCGTCTCTTCCCGCTCCTGCACCGCTCCCAGCGGTCTCCCAGCGCAGCCAGAGCCGCTGGAACTGGGGTGCCGAACGCCCTGAGAAACCCCCAGGTCCCTCCCAGGACCCCTCAAATCCCTGGAACCGAGCGTCCCCCGCATCTCCTGGAAGATCCCCCCGTGTCCCCAAGGAGGTCGTTATTTCACATCTCTATTTTTACCCTGGTTTTGGGTGTTTGGGAAGGACAAAGAGAAATGCAGAGAAAGTCCAGGCCATGGGGAGGGTGTGCAGCCCCCAGCCAGGTGTCTTCCCAACACGGATCAGCAGCACCAGGGCTCAGGGGGGCTCTGCCCACCGGGGGTCCCTGGGGATCATCCAGCGCGGATCCTGCCATGGGGATGGAGCTGCAGCAGGGCACTGTCTTGGTTTGACAGACAGGTGTCTGCTGAGGAGCTCTGGAGCTTCTCTTGAAACGGAAAATGTAAACTCCCTCCCTCTAAATTAATATGACTTGGAAATTAAGGAGCTCCTTGGCAAAGATATGGGATTTAGAATAGCAGTTTTTCACTGGGAAAATGAAAATAAAAGTATAGTAATATAAAGACCAAGACACTGGCAGGGTCAGAATGCAGCCTGTAACCCTGTTGCTCAGGGTGTTGGTTACAGTCTGAATAATGGTACCTTATAGTTTTCTTGGAGGGACAGATGTGGTTTTGTTGAAGCAATGGTTTTGGAGAAGGGTGTAGTTCTTTTTTAATCATCTAGTGGGATGAAGATAGGCCTGGTCTTCTGGGAATTTAGTGGGAAAGGCTGCTCTGATGTTTCAAATTTCAGATTTTATTTAGGTAGGAAATACTTGGCTTTTCTCCTTGGCTGGGGCATCTCCCATAAGGTATAACTCCTTGTGGGGAAGAGTTGTGAGGGATGGGTCATGGAAGAGATAAGGAGCCCTGCTCCACCTGGTTTCAGCAGATGCTGATAGAATGTATACTTCTGCTTGCATCTTGCATTGCAACTTAAGACATGATCTACTCCTTATTCTATTACCATCTGCATCCTACCTTAATTAATACCTTCTTTCAACTCTGCTATATATTTTTATCCACAGTGAAACTTTACACACAGTTCTCACTTAAGATTAGGTTTTTCTGTGGTACTCAATGGGTTTCTTTATCTTTCTGCATTACCTACTAAGTGTAACTAGGTTTTGAGCAAAAACAATTGTACGGATTGGTTTGCCTTTGCTTGAGGTGGGCCTAATCTAAACAGTCTTAAAATACCTTTTATGTGTACTACAGGGACTTTATCCCCATCCACTGTGTGCAAGGCTTCAGACTGGGCAGGACTTGCTTGAGTGATGGACTCTCAGGTGTTGACTATTTAGGTGGCTTTTGTTAAGTTCATTTCTCAATTTTTGGATGTTTCCCTGCCAAGTGCCTTTAGGGTAATTTTAAGTAGTCTGTTGTACAGTTCAACTTTCCTGGCAGCTGGTGTGTGATAAGGGATATGATCTATTTACTCGATATCCTGGTTTTTTGGCTGAGGTGTTTCTAAGGCTGTTCTGGAAATGGGTCCTGTTGTCTGATGATTCTCTCAGGGGTGCTGTGTCTTTATAGGACTTGCTTTTTTGGGCTTCAGACGGTGTTTTGAGTAGTAGTGTGAGGTACAGGGTGGGTTTCTAATGATCTAGTGGTGGCTTCTACAATTGTGCTCACGTAGCACTTTCCTTGGGGGGTTTGAGACAGTGTGATGTAGTTCATTTGCTCGGCTAATTTATACTTATATTTGGAATAGTGCCCCTCATATTAGACAAGCCTTATCGGTTTGGCTTCCTTGATTTTAGCACATGTCTTACAGTTATGGATAACTTGAGAAGTGCAATTTATATTTAAATGTGCTTTTCAGTGTTGTGCCTACTTATAGGTGGCATTTTTGCCTTGATGGCTTGAGGCAGTATGGGCCTATTGAGCTAGGAACAACTCTCTCTTATGTTGCTAATTTAAATTTATTGGTGACAGCTCTATTTTTGCAGCTTGATCTACTTGCTCCTTGTTTTAGTGTTCTTTATTAGCCTGACTTTTGGGGACGTGGCCATCTACATGATGGACTTTTACAGATAGTTTGTCTGAGTGGCAATGTTTTTGCACTCATCAGCAGCCTCAATTGGTTTTCCTTTATGTTGCTAGCTGGCCTATTTTCACCTTTCTAGCTAACTCCACAGAGCATTGGTTACTATTTATGATTCAGTATAAGGGTAGAGCTTTGGCCAGTTCTCTGTTTCAGCAGTGTCCAGGGCCAGCTGAATGGCTTTGAGTTCAGCAAGTGCACTTGATTCACCTTCTCTTTCAGTAGCTTGTGTGACTCGTCGTGTGGGGCTCCCTGCGGCCACTTTCCAGTTCTGGTTCATCTCAACCATGAGACAGAAAATGTCAGTGACAAGAGCACAGCGTGTTTCTCGTGCTGGTAGTTGGTTGTATGTTGGTGGAGCTGTTTAGCCTGGGTTACTTGTTTCTGTTCCTTTTTGTTAGTGAGACTAAAGATTTTATCTTGTGTCCAGTTGTAAGTGTTTTTAAAATTCCAGGATGATTTGTGTTTCTAATCTGGCTGTGCTGTGTGATGAGAGCAATCCATGGGCTCCATGTGGTGTGGGTGGCGTGGTGGGTAGAGGAGCCTTTTCTTTAAACATCCATCCCAGCACCGGGAGTCAGGGTGCCAGGAGGAGTTTTGCTTTTGTGATAATTTCTTTTGAGGCGGCTTGAACTTTCTTATTATAGATTTTGTTGGGTTTTTTTATTTTTGGTTTTTTGGGGTTTTTTTGTGAGTGTAGTTTGCTTCTGACTTTCTGTAACTTTGACTCTAGAATTCTAGTGCTTGGCCTCGAGTCTTCCCAGGCACATTCTGCTAAAGGCTCCAGGACAAGCCATTGTTCTTGGCTGCAGAGTGAAGCACATTCCTCACCTCTGCTCCCATTCTGACTGGGCCAAGGGCATTGCATGAGCGATTTTCTGCTTGCTCTGGGTGAAGGTTTTTTGCTGTTCAGGGCCACAGCTGGAATTGTTCTTCTTAGGGTGACCAGGTAGAGAGGGCTCACAATGTGGCTGCACTCAGGAATGCATTCTCTAAAAATGTATGGCCCTAGGAAAGCTTGTGTTTCCTTCTTGCTGGTGGGTGGAGACACTGTGATGATCTCATTGATCATTTCAGTGGGGATCTGGCTCTGTTCATCTTGCCACTCTACTCCCAGGAACTGGATCTCTCAGGCAGCTCCCTTGACTTTGCTCTTTCAATGGCGAAACCTCCTTCCAGCAGAGTCTGGATGATCCTTTCTTCTTTCTCAGCTTCTTTTATTGCCATGTTCTTCCACACATTATTATTACAATATTATTATTATTAATTATGTTATTGCAGATGTTTTGGAGCTTTACCCTTTTCCAGTGCAGCCTGGATCAGCCCGTGGCAGATGGTGGGGCTGTGTTTCCACCCCTGGGGCAGTCGGTTCCAGGTGTGCTGCACGTCCCTCCAGGTGAAAGCAAACTGAGGCCTGCACTCTGCTGCCAAAGGAATGGAGAAAAATGCATTGGCAATGTCAATGGTGCCACTTTGCTGCCTTGGGCTCCAGCTCCTCCTGGAGATCCAGCGTGTCCGGCACAGCAGCGCTCAGCACTGGAGAATCAACGACTGGGAGAGAGAGGGGGTCTACTGACTGCTGATCAGAATCCAAATTTACTCTCAGCTACATGTGCTTATATACCATTTTTAGGAAAGCTGGTAATTTTCTACCACATTAGTTGGGGTAAACATCACACAAACAAGCTTACACATTTTGCAACATTTCTATTTGATTCATTCTTCTTTCCTGTCCCCAGTCTTGATCCAATCTTCATGGAGCCTTCAAAGCTCTGTTTGCTCTTGCCAAGGCATCTTGGTTATCAAGCTGCTTATGCTGATTAAATCCACAGTACTCTGTCTTAGCTCCCACAGTGGAATCACTTCATTCAAGGCACAATAACCTACAGTCACTTTCTATTGTCTGTCACACTTGCTCACAGGCAAACTGAAGCTGTTGAA
This sequence comes from Erithacus rubecula, assembly GCF_903797595.1. Lineage (NCBI taxonomy): Eukaryota > Metazoa > Chordata > Aves > Passeriformes > Muscicapidae > Erithacus > Erithacus rubecula. The sequence continues at coordinate 125,362 of NW_027636146.1, forward strand.
GGGTGAATGGTTTTTACTGAGCATTTTTTGACTTTCTAGCCAAGATTTTATGGGTGGGGATAATGGCATCTTGATTCATCTGATACTGCTGGCTGTCTGCTCTTGTGATGTGTCACGATCCAGCCAACCCAAGCGGGAGTCGTGACTGGTTCTTTTAAGGATCTCAGAGTGCAAAATACACAGCAGGGGACAAAACATGTTTGCTTTTGCAGAAATGTACTTTATTTAGTGCCAATCATAATGCAATAGTGGGACAGAGAGAGAGAGAGAGAGAGAGAGAGAGAAAGGGGGGTTGGGATTATAGCTACCAAGACGGGCAGATGAATCCTCGTGGAGCAGCCAATAGATGCCTGTTGCCCCCTGGGGAGATCTCGGGAGTCTCCTCTGAGAAAGTCACTTTTATAGTCCTTTCCCAAAGCGAGTGGCTTCTGGCCAAAAGGTGGGAAGATTTATGGACTATTGTATGTGGAGCTCGTTACCCTGAGGAACAGGTGGAAACAGGACGTTTCAAGGCACACCAAACCATCTTTGTTGTTATGAACACACACAGGGCAGCCCATACCGGACCAGTCCATTGTTCTTCCATCTGTGGGAGCTTTGTTGAGTCAGCGCCCCGTGACTAGTTGTCATGAGAAACCAGTCCTGGTAGGCATCACCTGCGGAACAGTCACTTGGCGTTCCTCCCATCCCTGGCCAGCGCAGGCCTCAGGCGAGGGTCGTTGGGCAGAAACAGACGAGAGGCTCAGATGGACTCTCACATCACCCCGTGACCAACGAGCGTCGCTGAGAAACTCCATCAGCATCATGTTGTGACGTTGTAGCATCTTCAGGACCCGTCATTGATAGCACATCCCGAGAACAGGGACAGAGAAAACAAATAACTGGGGATAAGAAGGAAAAGGGAAAGGGAAAAAGAAAAGAAAAAGGAAGAAAATAAACATAAAAAATAACAAAGCAAAATAATCACAACAAAATTGATTAATACAGTTTTTCAAACAAATCACAATCATATATAACTTTCAAACAATTAAAACAAATCAATAAAGTAACATCCAAACAATTAAAATTCAAACAAATCAGTATCCATTATAATATGTTTTTATTATTAAAACCATTATTTTCCAAAACCGCTTTCAATCAAAAGCTTTACATTACTAAATCTAATCATACCAATCATAACAAGCAACAAACAATTGTAATCAGTTTGCTGTTAAAGGCCTGACTTTTACTGCTCGTGTAATTTGTCTGGTGTCAATAACTTTAGGGGTATTTTTAGCAGATGGAATAGTGATCAAATTATGTGCTTCCATTGTTGATGCCAGTTGTGTCAGCCATTTTACCATTCTCCAATTCAGGATGCATAGAATGACTGACAAAACTAAACTGATCAAAACCAAAATCAAAAGCACAACAATGGGATGACACAATTTGTTTAGGATGCCGGTAGCAGTAGATGGCCACCCAAAAAGAGTATCCCACCACCTGGGTTCAGCATCCCCTTTTACCCTTTCTAAAACCCGATGTATTTCTCTCACATCGTGATGAACTGTCACCAGGATCTTCTGTCCATTTTTCTTGATCTTTCCCAAGGTCACAGTTAAGTCCTGGTGAAGCAACAATTGTTTAATCAAAGTGAGGTTCATCCCGATGGGAGCAGGCACTAACTGATGAATCAGTGTAAAATAGGATTGCAAAAGGTGATAAGACATAACCGGAGCAGTATAGGAAAAGTCACAGCCCATGATCCTGGCAAAATTACAAACACAAAAATTTAAATTATTTTTTAGATCCACTGTTACATTTTCTACCATCGCTAAGTTGCAAGCAGTTCTTACACACACACATCCATTTCCTATGTACACCAGCACTGTTGCAGGAGTCTCATCAAGGTGTATTTCAAAATGACAGATATTTTGCTCTGTGTCTAAACAGATGTCTTGGGCCACAATGGCATTGCTTTCACAAATGAAACCCTGTTGCTCCCGAACAACACAAGATTCCAAATTAACAGTTTGCCATTTCTCACCAATTTGACGGGCCCATTCTCTATGCTCGAAAGGATAGAGAATAGTTCCATCGTGATTCAATCCTAATGCAATGATGGGGTGTATCAAATGCACTGAAGCGTTGTGTATTGTCAGCACAAAGGCTGTGGCTGTGTTTGTACTGGGGTTGTAGGTAAAGTTTACCAAATTCCACCAGGACTGAAACTTCCTTTCAAAATCATTAGCATTGTCCCAAATTATTGTCTGGATTTCAGTAGGGAAGATGCCTTCTTCCCCTTCCCTTATAATTGAGGCAACAACTGTTTGCATCCAAAGCTGTGCCTGGATACAGCTGAGGGCTAAGGAGATGTTGTTTTGAGCAGTACCAAGAGCATCAATTATCAATTTGTGATCATTTACATTTGCCTTTTCCCAATCTGGTAAAATGTTTGATAATAACCACTGTTGCATCCCCAAGGCTGTTAAAGAGGACTGCAGAGGTTGTTTCAATTTGGTCAGGTCTCTGGTGGTGGCAACCAATTTGTTCATTAATACCTCTGAATCAATGCTATTTAAAATTCCCAATCCTGTTCCCACAACACCGGTTATGTCTCTTGTTTGTTTCTTGAAAGGATCCTCCTGGTTTTGCAACCAGGTTGTTTGTCCACCCCTAGAAAAAGTGAACAAGCTGGCTGAATTACTGAGACATTGTTTTGCATTGGCAATTTGACTTGTTTAAAAGACCATGCCGAATTAAACAATATTTGCTGTTGGCCAGTTTTCCGAATTACCCAAGGTCCAATTTCAAAAATTTTCAGGCTCAGTATAACCGGTGGTTGGGTAGTAGGTGTTACAACATTAACATTGAGTTCCCCTTTATATTTTGTATTGTTTTTCCCACACATAATTTTTTTGGGAAAATTGTACAACAGTTCAATTTTGATTTTGAATTTTCACAAAATAAAACACAGATGTAAGGTCCTGTGCTGTAACTGTATACAGGTTTGATGAGGGATTCAGCAATTAATCTTCACGTTCCATGGCATTATTCTGTGAAAAGTAAACACAACAGAATCTGCCACAAAGAGGCAGGAGGTTAAAATGATGGAACTATGCAGACAGAAATTCTGTTAACTTCCCAATCATTTTGCTGCCAAGAAAGAAGCCACTCTGTACCTCCTTTAAACACAGCATAAGAGTCAGTGTAGTTGCAAACAAGAGAGGCACTCTGCACTTCAAGCTGGAAAACACCCCAAATAACCATCAGCGCCCCAACCCAAGAGTCACCCCGTCCCCCAGCAATAATTTGTTCAGCATAAGCATCAGTGAACAAAGAATTAGTGAACAAAGATTGTTTGGGGGAGAAAGCAGAGGCTGCTTTAATTACTGAGGCAGGTTTGTCATTGCTGTTGTTCAAGTTCTCAGTTTCTGTTATTGCCAGATTTTTTACAGTTCCTTCTGTTACTGAGGATTTCTGAGCTACCCCGTCAGGGGGGGCAGTCCCAGTAGTGTCTGTCTTCAAAAACTTCACTTCCTGAAAAGCCTTTTGAATTTTCCCTGAGGCAATTTGCAAGTTAGGGCTTTCTAGGTGTGAAACTATTTTCTGTTGCACATCCCTCACTTCTTTTTCTTCTCCTTCTATCAATACATCATGTATGTATTGGTACACAGCTACAGTGTCAGGTCTGGGTTTTTGGATTGACCATACAGGAGAGTTTTGCAAGTCCTGTATAACCGGTTTGATCTCTACTTTGGCATCAGAGGGAGGAGGGTATTGTTTTACATTTACAGGTAATTGCATAGGTGATTTATGGCCAGCAGTGAATTTTATTTCATGTATAATTTGCAAGCAGGCAGCTTTTTGAATGTTTTTAGGAGTTGGTCGGGGGTAGCAACTAAAGCTACAAGGTCTCCCCTTTCCAAAGTGTAAAGCCCCCCTGCCCAAAAACCAGCATGCTGAGTTCGGGACCGTGGAACACGAGCGTTTCCAGTTGTTAAGAAAACTCCAGGCCCCCAGTACCCACTGGCTTCTTGCTCACTTAATTCAATTTGATCTCCTCCAGTGAGTGAAACTCTAAGAACATACTCGGTCTCAGATTCTTGTGGGAGACGTGAGTATTCTTTCTTTAATTTGGCCAATTCAGTAGCAGTGTATGGTATTTCTTTGGAGGTTATATGGGGGTTAAACTCCTTGTTGTTCAGGTATCTATATTCCGTTTTAACGAGAGGTCTCATTTTAGAGCAGCAATTTTCCCCACTATTTTGTACATGTACTAGTTCTCTCTGTGGGTATATCTGCTTTATGTGATATGTTTCCTTTTCTTCTGTTTCATTAGGTGTATCTGCATGTTGTGAGGTATGTGATAGTTGTAGCAAATAGTTGTGATTTCTTTCCTGCTCTAGTTGGTTTGTTTTCTCCTGTAATAGTTTTTGCAAAGCTTTCACTAGGTTTTGCAAGGAGTTTATCACTGCACTTTCCTCACTCACTCGTTTAAAACGAGATTCTACAGCAGCTGAAAGACAAGTGCCTAGAACTGAGCAAAGTGTGGTTTTATTTTTCTTGCTCAGTTTGAATTTTGTTTCATGTTGCAAAGAATGTATCCTATCAATCACATTTTCTAAATTAAACCAATTATTGTGTGCCCAATCTTCCCCCCCCCCCTTGGGAGGGTCTGGCATTATACTTAGCTAGTAAAGTGTAAAATGCAGCTTTATAATTTTCAGACATTTTTACGAAGGGACCAAAACCACTCTCAGGGAGACGCACTTAAAGTTACACAAAAGCACAGCTGAAACTGTGAATGCCTTCTTGTCCCTGGAGAGGATGAAGAGACACACTACTTGGGAGGTACTAACTTAATCACAAAAACCACTTGTCTCTTCGCGATCCCAAGTAGTCAAATACAACAGCTAAACAACAATAACAATATTCTGTGAGTTACAATTATGTGCGAGGGGCAAAAACCACTTCAGGGAGGTCAAGACTTAACACACAGACTTCTGCTGGGGACAACCCCCTCTCTTCCCTGGGTGGCTGAGGGGACCAAACCGCTTGGGAGGTTCTCTTTAGTTGCACAGTGTGTGTCTCCTCAACTACACCAAGCAGAAAACAACAAAAAACACAAGTCCATCTTTTGCTCAGCTGAGATCCTTTCAAAAAATTCTCCGATAACTGGAAGTGGAGTTGATTATCCACCTGGGTCTGTGTGCAGATTGTGGGAAGAACCCAATACCACCTCCCTTGCTTTCTAACACTGTTCAGTCCTTACGGCACTGACAGGCTAGGTGCGGCTGAAATGGCACAGGTCTTGCCCTGGTACAAAGTGCACAGAAAACCCCAACTCCTCCAGTATCTGGAATCCAATTGCCGACAACACCAAATAATGCCGTGGTCCGCCCAACCCGAGCAGGAGTCGTGACTGGTTCTTTTCTGGATCTCAGAGCACAAAAGACACAGCAGGGGACAAAACCACTTTACTTTTACAGAAATGCACTTTATTTAGTGCCAACCAAAATGTGATAGTGGGAGAGAGAGAGAGAGAGAGAGAGAGAGAGAGAGAGAGAGAGAGGGGGGTCGGGATTATAGCTACCAAGACGGGCAGACGAATCCTCGTGGAGCAGCCAATAGATGTCTGTTGCCATCTGGGGAGATCTCGGGGGTCTCCTCTGAGAAAGTCACTTTTATAGTCCTTTTCCAAAGCGAGTGGCTTCTGGCCAAAAGGTGGGAAGATTTATGGACTATTGTATGTGGAGATCATTACCCTGAGGAACAGGTGGAAACAGGACGTTTCAAGGCACACCAAACCATCTTTGTTGTTATGAACACACGCAGGGCAGCCCGTACCAGACCAGTCCATTGTTCTTCCACCTGTGGGAGCTTTGTTGAGTCAGCGCCCCGTGACTAGTTGTCATGAGAAACCAGTCCTGGTAGGCACCACCTGCGGAACAGTCACTTGGCGTTCCTCCCATCCCTGGCCAGCGCAGGCCTCAGGCGAGGGTCGTTGGGAGAAAGAGACGAGAGGCTCAGACGGACTCTCACAGAGCTGTCAAAAGAAGAAACCAGCAGCGACCGTGAAGAATCCCAAGAAGGAGCGTGCATTGCGCAGGAGATGTCAAAAGAAGAAACCAGCAGTGACCAACAGGTATACCAAGGGCAAGCCTGCAGTGGACGGGAGTTCTCCCCTGAAGAAACTAGCAGCTACACTGATGAGATCCAAGGGGAAGCCTGCATTGAGCAGGAGTTGTACTCAGAAGAAACCAGCAGCTACAAGGAAGACACTCAAGGGGAAACCTGCTTTGGACAGGAATTCTCCCCAGAAGAAACCAGCAGCTACCAGGAAGAGATCCAAGGGGAAGCCTGCATTGAGCAGGAGATGCCAAAATAAGAAACCAGCAGTGACAGTGAAGAATCCCAAGAGGGAGCCTGCATTGTGCAGGAGATGTCAAAAGAAGAAACCAGCAGTGACCATGTGGTATACCAAGGAGAACCCTGCATTGGACAGGAATTCTTCCCAGAAGAAACCAGCAGCTACACTTAAAAGATCCAAGGGGAAGCTTTCATTGAGCATATGCTGTACCCAGAAGAAACAAGCAGCTACACTGAAGACATCCAAGGGGAAGCCTGCATTGGACAGGAGCTCTTCCCAGAAGAAACCAGCAGCTACCAGGAAGACACACAAGAGGAAGCCTGCATTGAGTGGGGGCTGTACCCTGCAGAAACCAGCAGCTACACTGAAGAGACCCAAGGGGAAGCCTGCATTGAGCAGGAGCTCTCCCCTGCAGAAAACAGCAATGACCATGAGGAATCCCAAGACGAAGCCTGCATTGTGCAGGAGGTGTCAAAAGTAATTTCCGGCAGTGACCATGAAGAAATCCCAGGGGAAGCCTGCATTATACGGGAACTTTCTCCAAAAGAAACAAGCAGTGACCATGAGGAATCCCAAGAGGACACCTCCATTGGGCAGCACCTATCACCAAAAGATAGCAGCAGCTACCAGAAAGAGACCGAAGGGAAAGTCTGAACTGGGCAGGAACTGTTCCCAGAAGAAAGCAGCAGTTACCATGAAAAATCCCAAGGGGAATTCTGCATTGAGCAGGAGCTCTCCTTAGAAGATGTCTGCAGCTATCATTTGCTCTCTGACTGGAATGGATGCAGTGAGGAAGAGCTGTCCCAAAGTGATGACGATAGCTACCAAGAAGTGTCAGACTGGGAAGAATGCTCAGAGCAAGACCTTACCCAAGGACAAGCTGGTAGCTCCCACAGTCTGTCTGATTGGGAAGAATACAGCAAGCACGAGCTGTCCCATGGAGATGTTGACAGCTACCAAGAAGTGTCAGACTGGGAAGAAAGCTCAGAACAAGGCCTTGCCCATGGACAAGTCGGTGGCTCCCACAGTTTTTTTGACTGGGAAGAATGCAGTGAACATGAGCTATCCCATAGAGATGCTGACAGTTACCAACAACCATCAGACTGGGAAGAGTCCATGGACCAAAAACTTTCTGAGAAGGAAAACTACATTGACCAGGAGGCGTCCGGTGGGAATGAGAAGAGACCCTCCATGCAATCCAGCTGGGAAAATGACAGCCAGCAAGATCTTGGGCAGAACATCTGGGCACAGAGAATCGGGGCGCAGCGAGACGAGGATGAGTGGGACAGAATGAGCCTCCTCCAGCTCTGCGAGGATGAGGATGAGTGTGTGCACAGCTGGGGAGGTTTATCCACAGGCAGTTCCCCTCACCATCCCCTGGCGAGGCCTGGGCTGAGCTGGGCCCATGTGAGCCGCGCTCCCCGGAGCCGCTCTGTGCCTCGGCTCCCCGTGTGGCAGCGCCGGGGCCCGTCCACAAAGGTCCCTGGCGGCTGCGGCGGGCACTGCGGGCGCTGCGCCGCCTCTTTGGCTGCCCCTGCCTGGCTGCCCAGCCTGAGCCGTAGGGCCCGGCCCAGCCAGGCCGGGCTCTGCCATGGCGGCCCCGGCTGCCCCGGGCCTGAGGAGCCGCACGGGCTGCCTTGGCCTGCGCCGGCCCTGCAGCCTCAGCAGGGCCCGCCTGCTGCGCCGGCCCCGTGCTCCTGCCAGCCCCACACCAGCGCCCGGGGGACACTTGGTGCCGCGTGCCCAGCTGGAATGCCGAGCAGCACCGAGGGGACGAGACACCTGCAGAACCTTCCACTCCCACCGGCAGCCTGGAACCACCACCTGCCATCACCTGAACTGTGTCCACAAGATCCACATCCAACACCTCAAGCACTTCCAGAGACAGCGACTCTGCCACCGCCCAGACCGAGCTCTACTTGTGCCTGACTGCTCTACCAGGGAACAACTGCTCCTAGTGTTTCATCGGAAGCTGCCATGTGGGAATCCAAGGCCATTCTGTTATGTGGACTCCACTGCACATGGCAGGACTGCAACACAAGCAACTCTACCTAGACAAATGAACATGGCCTTTAAAAACAGTAGTTGTACCAAAAAAACCAAAAAAACAAAAGAACCAAAAACCCACAGCAAAAACAACAACAACAACAACAAAAAAAAGAAAAACAAAAAACCCCAAAAAAATCACAAAAATCTCAGCTAAAAAAAGCACAAAAACACAAAAAACCCCACAAAAATAAACATAAAAAATTAGAATTAGAATAGGAGAGCTAAGAAAAATTGAAAAGAGTAGCAGTACATAGGAAATAGCATAGTAGTTATGACTAGAAATAAATAGAAGAAGATGAAGAAGAATAGGAATAAGAATACAAATAAGAATAAAAATAGGCATAAGAATAGGAAGAAGGATAAGGATAAGAATAAAAACGAAATTAAGAGGAAGAAGTAAGAAAAGTACAAGAAGAAGAAAATTAAGAATGAGAAAAAGAAGAAGGAAAAGAAGAAATAGTAGTAGAAGTAGTAGTAGTAAATTATTACAATAAAAATTAAATATCTGATTATCTTGCACCCTCTTTGTTTCCCTCTGAGTCCTCTGAATTCATTCTAGCAGCTGCGCGTCCTCCTCATTGTGGGGCCCCCACACGGATGCAGAGCTCCAGGCAGGGTCTCACAGAAATGGCCTCGAGGGCCACGCTCAGCTCCCTTGGCTGCTGCTCTTGCTCCTCTCCATGCAGCCCAGCCCATGGCTGCTTTCTGGGCCGGCAGCAGCGACTGCCGGCTCGCGCTGAGCTTCTCCTCCGTGCGCAGCCCGAGCGCTTCTGCTCAGCCCCTGCCCCGCTCGGCTCCTGTCCCTGCACAGCCCGTGCTGAGGGCAGCTCCAGCCCCTCTCTGGGCCACTGCCAAAGACATATTAATTATAATAAATAATAAATCGTAAGTCATAAGTCATAAACCATGGGGTTGTATGTTTTCTGAGATCCTGATCACCAGCAGACCAGAAGAAGTGTCTTAACAGGATGCCAGCTCTATCCATGGAGTGGTGGTGTTTTCTTCCTATCTGTCACTCTTTTTCTCTCTTTTTCTTGCTCTTTAACTCAAATTTATTTTTTAATAAATTCTATACAATTGACTTCATCGCATGGGATCATTTGAACCCTTATTCGATCAGACACAACTCTGTAATCATTTTAGTAACCACATTGTAACACTGATGAAGTTGTAACACAAAAGATAGTATCGCCCAATTCCTGTGTTTTTTGGTTTTTTTTGGTTTTTTTTTCATTTCTATTCCTGTTGTTTTCAATGTAAGAGTTTGAGTTGTGAGAAATCCTATTTTATTCATAATTGACTTTTTTTTACAAAAGATAGCTTTGATTTTCGTGGATTTTTCATGAACTCATAAAAGCAGAATTGCCTCAAAAATATCTTAGTGCAAATCAATCCTCAGTCTAGTGGGAAATGATGTATTTTGATTTTCACTTTGAAAATTGGCAAAATCTGCCAAGAGGAATCAGCATATATCCGCATATTTTCTTACTGAAGTCCATTTTGATTCATTTTACATACTTGCTAGAGATGATGTGGGCTTAAGTGCAAAAGCATACCCAGAATTTTGACCTAACAACATATAAACATTCCTTGTTGTAGATGCCAATATTCTGGAGTAAGCATTTTACAGAAGAAAACAACTCAGTGAGAATAACTGCAATACATGTGGTCTAGCAATTTTCTTTTATATTTCACCACCACATGGCTTCTCCTTTAGGTGAAAGGATCTAATTACTTCAACTACTGTGACTCCTTGGTGTGAACAATATGAATTATATAGAGATGGGATATTTCCCAGGGACTGCATTTTCTTTCTGCCCAGATCTCCTCTCCATGCAAGTAGAAACAAGACCTTTGTACTGAGCAATCTGTGCTCTCTGCCCCACATAAATTCAGTAATGTAAAAACAATGCATATTAAGCACAGAAAAAAATTCTTCACCAAAGAGCTTCAATTGACACTATCCCTATATTAAAAACACCTCCATTTTCTGCTGAACAAACCTCTTCAGCTGAACAAATGGTATGAGAAAAAGAAAACAATTTAATTACAATTCACTTAATGTATTCACCAAGCATACAAACACTTTGTACAAGTGATTAAACTTTGGGATTTCTCATTTGTTGCCAGAAGTCAAAAGTCAAAGTTTAGATCTCCAGAACCTCATTCACTTTTTTTTGTCTTTGCTTATAATTACATTATAGACAAAATTTTACAGATTCTACTATGCTTGGTAATATTTTTCTCTTTTCTCATTTATGCTCTGATGACCGTACTACCGTGTGTGCATTAGCAATCAATCTCGTGGCTTTGGAAAGGCAATGCAATTCAGGAAAAGCCAGTGATGTGGACTGTAAGTCGGTCTCATCAAATGGAGTTTGAATGAAGTGAAGGAAATGATGCATATGTGGAGCTTTCTATCACAAATGTGACTTTGGATGACAAACTTGCACCAGTCCACCTCTGCACTGTTTGTCTGATGGATCATCTAAGCTGAAAAATACTTTCTTCCTCTGATTTAATGTATATTGGTGACTGGGGGAATTGGTCCCAAATCTCCCAGAAATGCGTGAACAATTGATTAACCAAAGAAGAGGAATACCACATCTTGGTTTGTTTTTTTTTTTCTTCTAAAAATAAATACAAGTAATTGCATGCAATATTTTTAACTTGTGAAATATATCAACTTAAATTATATTTATACTGAAGTCCTTATAAAAGTAACTTTTCAACAAACACAGTCTAGCCATCAGTTACTGCAAGATATTTAACAGCCACCAATGTTTGAGTAAAATTTTTAACAGATTTTACAATGAAAATCCTGTTTCTTTTCTGATTTTTCCCTATACTTAATTAATTTTTCTATTTTTACATTTTAAAGAGGGATACAGCTTACACTGCTTGATTAAATAGATTAGTGTTTCAAAATATCAATTAATTATGGAATAAACTAATAATCATCATTTACAGGACTAATAATGTTGTATTGATTATCTTTCAGATATACATTATGAATCGTGAAGAGGCTTCTTGTTTCCCTGTACTCAAATAATATTTGATTTCAAATTCATTGTCTTTTAAAAAATTGTATTTTTCTTTTCACTCATATTATGTGAAGGTTAGTCTAACAAATCAATATATGTTCCCTTGGGACCAAGTCCCCTAAATTTCAGTAGGCTCCAGACTTACTACTGCAGACATAATAGCATCCAAGGACAGAAAAATCTTGTTCCAGTCCAAAGAGGAGGAAAACCACTACATCCATTTCTAATGCAACCTTTCAAATTTCTTGTTCTTAGCACTTTTTTCATATCAGTTTTAGCTAAAAAGTGCAGAGGAAATAATTGTCACTTTCCAAAAACAGTGCCTTGTTTTTCTCTGCTTGTGTATAAATTGTCTTTATCTCAGCCTTACCTTTTAACCTTCTGATTGTCTCCCTGGTCCTGCTGGTGGGGGAGAGACCAAGCTCTAGGTTTCCAGCTGGGTTGAAACCCAGGTGCCATATATCCTGTGATCCACTCACAATTCCACCCCACAATTAGAGGTATTCAAGAGCCCACCAGCATCTTTGTGCCTGCAAAACTGGCAGTGCTAAACCCATCCCACTACACTATACAAACATACTCAGTGACATAGGTAGTCATATTCATGCTCTCTATATTGGGAGACAGCACTCTGGGGCCTCTCTAACCAAGATATTGTTCACAACCTCTACACTCTGATATGAACTGTACAACTAACCAACATATCTAAATTAATCTGCAATAAAGAAAACCCAAATCTTTATGTCTCTGAATGCCTAATACATATTTTTCCCCCATTAGGACAAAGAACTCAAAAAAAAAAAAGGAACAGTCTTATGCATGATTTTCTATTTTTTAGATGTGCAGACTTGTGTTTATGAATATTATAATTACAAATATTGTTACCTGAGCATCTCCCCATCAAACATATATTAATGTGATTTTAATCTACCCTACTTTGTATTTTCTCCTGTTTCAGAACAAAGAATCATGTGCAGTGAAGTGTGTTGTTTTGGTAGTCTGCTTTGGACTTATTTACTTGGATCTATTTTTAGAATAATTTCTTTGCTTTCTTCCTTATCTAAACAACTGATTACAGTATTCTCTTCAGACTTTGCTTAGTTCCTTTATAATTTGTTGACTTAGAGACTTTATTTCTTCTGAGTCTGAACCACCAGCATATCTGGGTGTAAAGCTCCACTTAAAACAGGCATTTTCCTCTTTCAATGATTGTGAGAGACAGATATATTATGGATAATAGTTTAAACATTAATATGTAAGGTTTTTTGCCTGTTCTGGCTAAATTGTATAAAGAGACTGAAACTGAAGCAGTATGCTTTCAGAGGCGTGTGCGAGCGATCGGCACTCTCCAAGCCAGGAGCACGCTTATTGCATTGCCAACAAACACAGGGTAAGGATGGGACTTTGTATGGAGCTCCAAGAACAGTTTATTGCCTCAAACAGGGTCCAGGGACAAAGATGAAAACTGGGTGAGGCCACAGGGTTAAAAATAGGGAAGAAATGGTGACTCTGAGGGTCAAGGGCCAATGGGAACAGGGAAAATGGTGCAGAGGAGGGGTAAAAAAGCAGGAGAACCAATGCAGAAACAGGGGTGTAGCACTGAAAAAAAGGACCAATAAGGATAAGAAGAGTAGAGAACGTCCAAGGGGGAATGCAAGTAGAATCACCAGGAGGCAACCAGGGGTGGAAGGACTGTATAAACCAATAGAATTCAAGGGATTAATATGTGCCTTCAAAGTCCTGTGGGAGGGAGGAGCTTTTCATTCCAGACCAGAGGGGTGTTACTACTTGCCTGCTTCTGCCTCACCCGGACTGAGATATAACAAACCAAGTGGCAGAGCCCCGGGCATCCAAATCAGACAGACCAGGCCCAGCCCTCCTGCCCCTGACTGCAGCTTTGGGCTGGGACTGGAGCTGCCTAAAAGCACCTGAGGCACAATAAAAGTGACACCATTGTTCAATTACCTCAGGTTTACGGACAAGGAAACAAGACTGAGGCAGGGGAATGTATCCACAAGAAAGCCAAACCCAGCAGCTGATCTGAAAATCAGCCCCGGCCAGGCTCGGGCTGGGGGAGGCCGCAGCCCACAGGCTCATCTGCTGAGGCCACGTTTGAAACACTCCCCACAGCCAGGGAGGGACCAGGACAGTTCTGGGGCTGTGGTGTAACCTCTGCTCACAGGCAGTGAACACCCATCCTCCCTCACACAAACTAACCCAGCTGGAAAATCCCCACCCGGGAAGGCCAATCCACAGGACATTGCCGTGAGGGGCAGCTGAGGAGGGGCCAGAATCCATCAAACAGCCCCAAAGCGCTGCCCAGGCTCTGCTGAGGCCCTGCAGCACAGCTCTGCTCCTGATGCAAAGGGATGCAACAGAGGCACAGGCTGCTGCAAGAGCCTGGCTCAGACTTGTCCCTGCAGGGCAGGTACCTGGGCCTTCCCACCCGGCCCAGGTGTGCACCAACCCCCTGAGCTGTGTTTGTGGGGGACCCTGAGCCCCAGAACATGGAGATGGAGAGCACCCACAGGATGCCATGGGGATCCATCTCCAAGGGATCTGTGGGTGCTCTCCATCAGACAGCAGGATGCCATTGGGATCCACAGAGTGCTGAGGTTTTCTACTTAATGTCTCTCTATCACTCTCTTTCTCTCCCCCCACCCCTTTTCCATTTCTCTTTTGCTCTCTCTGTCATTGTCTCTCATTTACTCTCCAATAAAACCCGTACTACTGACTTTGGCACAGGGCCTCATTCACACCCTGACTCAGGCAGAGCCATTTCAGACCATTTTAATCAGTGCATCAGAACAAGGGGCTGGAAGCCCTCCAGTCCGGGGGCAGCTCCAGGCCCCTTGCAGGGGGTTGGGCTGCTGGAGGGGTGCCGGGCCTGGCCGTTGGTGACACTGCAGCGTTCTATCATTGCCTGGGTGATGTGGAACATGGAGCTGCCAGGGGCCCCCGGGACATGGCCCAGCCACGCCCTGCAGGGCTATAAAAGGGGCACAGGGCCCTGCGCTGCCCAGTCCCTGGAGCGCCGCTCGCTCGTGAGGAAGCAGCTCCCGGGATCCCTGCGCCACAAACGAGGTTGAGATGGAGGAGGACAAGGTGAAGCCCAACTCCCAGGCAGCCAGCCCCTTGCCTGCCCGGCTGGAAGAACAGGCCCTGGGCGGGCAGTGGCTGCGGGCAGGCCACAGCTCAGGCCTGCGCCTGTCAGACACTGAGGAGGAGGGGGCCTTTGCCACTATGGAGGAAGAGGGGAAAAGCAATACAGATCGACAGCTTCCCTGGTGGGTAGACATAACTGGCCAAGACCTTTGCCTTGGGGAAGAGATGAAAGTCAGAGAGTTTTACCAGCAAGAAGAAGAAGGGAAAATCCAGGAAGTTTCCCCATGTGAAGCTGTGAGTCACCAAGAGGGCCATTGGGAGAAAGCAGATAAGAGAATCCATTGGGAAGATGGCACACAGCAAGAGCTGGATATGGACCAGTGGCCAAAAAGAGTGATGGACCAGGAGATTTACCAAATGGATGAAGACAATGAGATATACCAACAGCTGTCCCAAGACAAATTCAGAAATGATGACAAAGGATTCCAAGGGAAGCCTGCATTGAGCAGGAGCAGTACCCAGCAGAAACCAGCAGCTACGAGGAAGAGATCCAAGGGGAAGCCTGCATTGAGCAGGAGATATCAAAATAAGAAACCAGCAGCAACTCTGATGAATTCCAAGAAGGAGCCTGCATTGAGCAGGAGATGTCAAAAGAAGAAACCAGCAGTGACCAACAGGTGCCACACATACCTGTTGTAACTGCTGATAATATGTCAGGATTCAATGAAGCAGCATCTTCAAAAAGACAAAAAACAAAAGAAGAATATTTCACTCCAACCATAAAATGAAACCTGTGGAAAACACTAAAAGAGCCCTCAGTTTGACTGTAGAGATTTTCTTCCCTGTGAGCCACCACTCTTCTGGGAGCTTTGCAAAAACCAATCCCCAGCTCCAGCATCCCCCAGGTTCTGCAATTAAGCCTCTCAATAAGGAACAGAAGGAGCACATGCTCTAAGACTCTGCTTGGGACACACCTCACCTTACTCTTTGTTCACAGAAAGCTCAAACAGGATTTTTTTGGCAGGGTCCCACAAAAATCAGACACAGCCCAAGCAGTGTCTGAGCACATATGCCAATGCTGCAGTTTCCCTATTTCTCACTGAGCAGCTCCAGGGAATTCAAGTCATTGCTGTGATGAAACACACTCTTCACAATTTTATCTTTCTTTAGCTTATAGGCTTCAGAGCCTGGAATCAGACTCTTCCATTGCTCATAAAACTGCAGGAAATCCTTGTGAATCTTATCAATCTGAAAATGTAAATTCCTGTATTCCTCATACTCTGCATTGAAGTTATCCTTGTAGTGCTGGTGTTGCTCCAAGGAGACTAAGGCAATGTATTTTCTAAAAGAAAAAAATAGATCATTTTTCTGTGAGTGAACTCTAAGAGAAAATTCTAATGTGTTCCTATTCCATAAAGCACATATGTAGTTTTGCACCAACCATGTGGCAAATGTCAAACAGAGACTCCCAAGGTTCGAGTTAGTTGCTCTGGGACTGACTGTTTCTACAGGCAAGTTCTTTGCTCTAAGAGGATGTAGTCATGTAACTCCAGAAATCTGCCACATTTCTATGACACTTAGCTTCTAATAGTTTGCATTGTAGAGGTTTTCTTCATTAGCACGTGGAGCACATCTAGAAAACACAGGCACTTCTTTCAAATATCAAATGACCAACAAAGACCACAACTTCAGGAAGAGAAGAAACATAGCTAAGTTATATTCTCTTTCTCTATAGGAAAAACTTTTAAATCAACATTTACTTTTGAAAATCCATCTGAAATACATTTTTGGCAGGGACTGAATTTATGTCTTTGGTTACACAGAGTTGAACTTTTGAGCTACATGGATGTCTCCCTTTCTAACAGCAAAGCAGAGTTCATGATAATATTTGATGCTTCTAGTGGACAGCAGTTAAAAAACTGAGCCGTGAACTGAGGCACTTCTACTACAGCCATTAAAAACAAACTTTGTACAAGTCTGAAAGTGCAACTACAAAAACCCAAATAACATCAGCTCCTAATGAAGGTAAAACTCATTAATGCCTGAAGCAATTGATGGGAGAAAGATTTTTACCCTCAAGTCAACACAAGTGAGATTTACAAAGCTCATGATCAAAATCCAAGATGAAGTGGTCAATATGAAAAACAGACAACATTTCCCAACACTGACACACCAATGCTTCTGCTCCTCCCGGCCTGAACACCTAATTCTTTTGAATGACAAAAACTCCCTCCACACTGGAAAAAATCCTTAAGAACTTCCTGAGATCAATTGCTACAAGCAGTAAATCTTTAATACGTTGAACTTCAGTATCAAGACAGAGAGCAGCTTGTGCCAGGGATGCATCCCAGGCCAGATGCACCTGACTGCTGTGTTGGTGTGTTCTGAAAAGAAAACTGCAGATGTCTTTCAACAATGTGGGATGTGCCGAGACTTCTGACATCTGCCCAGTGACATTTCCTGGCAAGAGTCCTTGCACAGGCCTCACTCAGCTGCTCCCCTGCAGGACCACCTTGCCCTCAGCCTTCCCACGGAGCATCCCTGGCTGTATCCAATGTGACCCAGGGCCCTGCAGTGCCTGCTCCAAAGGGCACAGCTGCCACAGAGCCCCAGGGCTGCAGGAGGCCTGGGTGCCCTTGCCAACATCACTGCTCTGACAGAAGCTGGCAGCCATTCCAGTGTTTGATACCACACACACACAGTTCTCCATCCTCTCCTGCACTGCAAATACAAGGGGGGGATGCAGCACCACTGCTGCAGCTGACCCTGAGCAACTGCACTGCAGGAAGGGAGGGCCAGCCCAGCCTGAACCCACCTTGGTGTTCATTTCAGCTCTTAGCCAAGGAGGGCCAGCAAAACCTTCTCAACATCATCCTTTCAAAACTGGGAAGAGCTTCACAGGGCACCCACTGCGAGTGCCAAGGCTTAACTGCTCTTTCACTCACCTCAAGTAGTCTGCTTGGGTGGTTGTGGCAGAGCATGTGGAGACAATGGAAGTTTGTTTTCTTTCTCCTGCAGAAAAGCAGAATTTTTACACTGTTCATCAGGAGATCTTTCAAAAGCCAAAAAATACCCACTGGATGGTCTTGTAAAAGTCTTTCAGAGGTTTGTTCTCCCAGTTAATTACTCAAAAAAAGCTCCAAAAATCAATAACGGGACACACACAGAATTTTCTCTCCAGTAGCCAGTTCTGGGCTGTAGAAAGAAGGCATGGCCACTTTTCTCTACTGCACTACCATGGTGTAAAGCCCAGCTCAGCTTTTCTGTTCTGAATGCATGAGGTGGCATCTCCACAGCCATTCACGTCAAGCAGCAGCAGATGCAGTTTCACAGAAGACAACAGCTTGAGATAGACAGAGGGGGAGAGAGAGACCAAAATGGTTGTTCTGACAAGAAATAGAGAAAAAAGCTGGAGTTCTTCTCATGCCATGTTTTTATGGCCATTTCCTTATCCATTCCAGAGGCCCAAAGTTCAGATGAAACAAAGTTTGGATGCAAAGTTTCTGCACTCTTGCCAGCAGGAGAATCACAGTATGTTCAATACAACCTGTAAGAAGAGCTTTGCTGTGAGCATTTCATTTCCAAAAGTGCATTTGCTCTCATGGCTCAGTCAGCACAAAAGCTGCAGCCTAAGCCCCAACTTGAAACACAGTCCAAATTTTTCTTTCACCAGCTGCTCTATATTTTGTGGCTCCTGAAGAACAATGCTCGCATGTTTTTAGACTCAAGCAAGAATCTTTTTCTTGCTGTAGAGCTTGCATCCCTTCCAGCCCGAGATCTAAGAGCAGCTGTGACAATCTGTACCTGTGGGTACTCAAATCTTGGGCAGTATAAAGGTGGTACCTCCAGACCCACCTGGGGACCCCCACCACTGAAAAAGGACTGCCTGGACCACAGAGAATCCATGTGGTGGTGATGTTTTCATACCTAATGTTTCTCTCTTCTCTACACCCCACCTCTCCTCTCTTATTCCTTTCTATCTCTCTGGGTTGCATTTCTGTTAATAACATCTGTACAATTGAAAAGGATCTTGCTTGTTGTCTAATTCAGGCAGAAGCTTCTCTGATTAACCAAATCTTTACACCACAGTTCTCCAGGGAGGAGTTAGGAAAAGCAGCATATTAATACCTTCATCGAAATCCAAAGGATGTGACTGCTTCAGCCTTCCCAATTCATTTTTCTTTCCGTTTGAATTGGAGATCTCCATCTGCACCATGGCAGGCTCTGGGACTCTACAATTCTGGAATTTGTCCTTCTGGTGCACCTCATGGGTGCAGGGGGAAATGGAGTCAACACTTAAAAAGGGCTGTGGAAGGCAGCACCCAGGAGGAAGAGAGACGTCCAACTGCTGGCTGGACGTGACTGGTAAACTGGTAAACCTGGGAGCTGCTTCCTCCTCAGAGAGCGGCTCTCCTGGGACTGAGCACTCCAGGGCTCTGCGCCCCTTAAACACCCTGAGTTAAGGCTGGGGCTCACTGATGTCACAATGGTCTGTGGCCACCACCACGTCCCACATCACAAAGGGCCATGACACGAAGCGCCCGTGTCACCAACGGCCACCCCCGGCATTCCACGAGCAGTGGAGCAGCCAGGAACTGTCTGGGAGCAGCCCCGGACTCGTGGCCTTGTGGCCCCTGCTGTGCCCAGAGCCCTGAGAGGCTTTGGCCACGCTGGCACACGCCAGCCCCAGCCCCAGGCTGCAGAGCCCTGGGTGTGCAGCTGCGCTGGCCAGGCACGAGCAATTGGCCCCAGGGCCGTGCCAGGGCCTTGTGGGCAGCGGCTCCGCGTGCGGCGGGAGGCCGGGGAGCAGGGCTGTCCCTCAGGGCTCTGCCGGGCCCGGGGCTCGTCCCTGCCTTCAGCAGCGCCAGCCGGGGGCAGCGAGCGCAGCCCGGGCGCCTTTGCCGGGCACGGGGAGCTGAGCGGGGCAGGGGCACCAGGCGAGGCTGGGGCCGTGCACGGGCACCCCAAGAGCTGCACGAGGGGCACGGCGAGAGCCTCCTGCGCTTCCCCGAGCCCAGGGGCGGCTGCTGCACCCGGCCCGGGCCAATGGCCGAGCACCGCAGCCGCTCTCGCAGGTGTCCCCTGGGCTCTGCGGCGCCGCAGGGACAGAGCCCGGGGCCGGGGCTGGGTCCCTGCTGCCAGCAGGGCGCTGCCCAGGCTCCAAACGCTCCTGCAGCTCTGGCAGCCTCGGGGCCGAGCCCATCCCTGGGGAGCCTGAGCAGTGCCCTGCACCCTCTGCA
This sequence comes from Erithacus rubecula, assembly GCF_903797595.1. NCBI lineage: Eukaryota > Metazoa > Chordata > Aves > Passeriformes > Muscicapidae > Erithacus > Erithacus rubecula. The sequence goes on from NW_027636146.1 coordinate 145,152, forward strand.
AGGAGACCCTTGCCCAAAAATCCAACCTAAATCCCACCAGGGCCAGCTCCAGCCGCTCCTGGGGTTCTGTTCCTGTGCCAGGGCACAGACACTGGGGCTGGCTCTACATTATTAATTAAATTTTATAATTTGTGTCTTCTGAAATTATTATTGCTACACTTATTCTCCTTGTCCTTACTACTATTTTTCCTCTCGTCTTCTCTGTACTTTAATGTTCCTACTATTATTCTATCTCTATGCCCAGAACAGGAGGGCAGAGCCACAGGGCCACCAGGGCTGAGCCTCCTGCTGCACGGAGCTGCTCCTCATCTCCCTCAGTGCTCGGGCCGTGGCCTCAGGCAGGGACAGCGGAACAGACCCCGCAGCGCCCGCAGCGCCCGCCTGGAGCGGGAGGGACATTTCCTGGGGGCACACGGCTGCCCATGGAGGGCCTGGGCGGGAGAAGCCGCGTGTCCCACGGGGGCTTGGCCCTGCAGGGAGGCAGACGAGGCACGGAGCGGCCCTGGGCTGCACGGCTCCGCTTGCTGCTCCTCAACCCAGGCCTCTCGAGGGACGGGCACTGGGAGCCCCTCTGACACAAAATCTCTCCATCAGCCCTTTCTGTTCCCTCTCCCATCTTCTGTATCTCCATCCCATATTCTCTCTCCAGTTGCTATTTCCATATTCCCTGTTGGGAGAGTCCGTCTGAGCCTCTCGTCTGTTTCTGCCCAACGACCCTCGCCTGAGGCCTGCGCTGGCCAGGGATGGGAGGAACGCCAAGTGACTGTTCCGCAGGTGATGCCTACCAGGACTGGTTTCTCATGACAACTAGTCACGGGGCGCTGACTCAACAAAGCTCCCACAGATGGAAGAACAATGGGCTGCCCTGTGTGTGTTCATAACAACAAAGATGGTTTGTTGTGCCTTGAAACGTCCTGTTTCCACCTGTTCCTCAGGGTAACGAGCTCCACATACAATAGTCCATAAATCTTCCCACCTTTTGGCCAGAAGCTACTCGCTTTGGGAAAGGACTATAAAAGTGACTTTCTTAGAGGAGACCCCCAAGATCTCCCCAGGTGGCAACAGACATCTATTGGCTGCTCCACGAGGATTCGTCTGCCCATCTTGGCAGCTATAACCCCGACCCCCCTTTCTCTCTCTCTCTCTCTCTCTCTCTCGCTCTCTCTGTGTCCCAATATCGCATTTTGGTTGGCACTAAATAAAGTGCATTTCCGCAGAAGCAAATTGGTGTTTTCCCCTGCTGTGTCTTTTGCGCTCTGAGATCCATAAAAGAACCAGGCACGACTCCCGCTCGGGTTGGGTGGATCATGACACACCTCAACAGCACACAGCCAGCAGTATCACATTAATCAAGATGCCATTATCCGCACCCATAACCTTTTGCCTAGAAAGGCAAAGGGTACTCAGTAAAACCCACTCACCCTTCCACAGCCCCACTTTGTCTGTGGGCAAGTCTGACAGACAATAGAAATTGACTGTAAGCTATTGTGCCTTGAATGAAGGGACAACACTGTGGGAGCTAAGACAGAGTGCTGTGGATTTAATTAGCGTAAGCAGCTTGATAACCAAGATGCCCTGGCATGAGCAAACAGAGCTTTGAGGGCTCCATGAAGATTGCATCAAGACTGGTGACAGGAAAGAAGAATGAAGCAAATACAAATGTTGCAAATGTGTAAGCTTGTTTGTGTGATGTTTAACCCAAATAATGTGGCAAAAAATTACCAGCTTTCCTAAAAATGGTATATAAGCATATGTAGCTGAGAGTAAATTTGGATTCAGATACACAGTCAGTAGAGCCCCTCTCTCTCCCAGTCGTTGAATATCCAGTACTGAGCGCTGCCGTGCCGGACACGCTGGATCTCCAGGAGGAGCTGGAGCCCAAGGCAGCAAAGTGGCTCCATTGACATTGCCAATGCATTTTCCTCCATTCCTTTGGCAGCAGAGTGCAGGCCTCAGTTTGCTTTCACCTGGAGGGACGTGCAGCACACCTGGAACCAACTGCCCCAGGGGTAGAAACACAGCCCCACCATCTGCCATGGGCTGATCCAGGCTGCACTGGAAAAGGGTAAAGCTCCAAAACATCTGCAATACATCAATAACATCATTGTGTGGAGGAACACGGCAATAAAAGTATTTGAGAAAGGAGAGAGGATCATCCAGATTCTGCTGCAAGGAGGTTTCACCATCGAGGAGAGCAAAGTCAAGGGACCTGCCTGAGAGATCCAGTTCCTGGGAGTGGCAAGATGGACAGAGCCAGATCCCCACTGAAACGATCAATGAGATCATCACAGTTTCTCCACCAGCAGCAAGAAGGAAACACAAGCTTTCCTAGGGGCCATAGGTTTTTGGAGAATGCATTCCTGAGTGCAGCCACATTGTGAGCCCTCTCTGCCTGCTCACCCTAAGAAGAAAAATTCGAGCAGTGGCCCTGAGCAGCAACAAACCTTCACCCAGACCAGAGGCAACTGGCCAAACCTCTGCCTTTGTACTGAATCATAGATAGTAACCAATGCTCTGTGGAGTTGGCTAGAAAGGTGAAAAAAGGCCAGCTAGCAACATAAAGGAAAACCAATTGAGGCTGCTGATGAGTGCAAAAACATTGCCACTCAGACAAACTCTCTGTAAAAGTCCATCATGTAGACAGCCACGTCTCCAAAAGTCAGGCTAATAAAGAACACTAAAACAAGGAGCACATGGATCAAGCTGCATGATCAAGCTGAGATGTCACAAATAAATTTAAATTAGCAACATAATGGAGAGTTGTTCCTAGCTCAATAGGCCCACACTGCCTCAACCCATCAAGGCAAAATGCCACCTATAAGTAGGCACAAAACTGAAAAGCAGATTTGACTATAAATATGATTTCTCAAACTATCCATAACTGTAAGACGTGCTAAAATCAAGCAAGTCAAGCCGATAAAGCCTCTCTAATATGGGGGGCAGTATTCCAAATATAAGTATAAAGAAGCTGAGCAAATGAACTACATCACACTGCCTCAAACCCCCCAAGAAAAGTGCTACGTGATCACAACTGTAGAAGCCACCACTAGATCATTAGAAATCCACCCTGTACCTCACACTACTACTCAAAACACCGTCTGAAGCCCAAAAAAGCAAGTCCTATAAAGACACAGCACCCCTGAGAGAATAGTCAGACAACAGGACCCATTTCAAGAACAGCCTTAGAAACACCTCAGCCAAAAACCAGGATATTGAATAAATAGATCATATTCCTTATCACACACCAGCTGCCAGCAAAGTTGAACTGTACAACAGACTACTTAAAATTACCCTAAATGCACTTGGCAGGGAAACATCCAAACATTGAGAAATGAACTTAACAAAAGCCACCTAAATAGTCAACACCTGAGAGTCCATCACTCAAGCAAGTCCTGCCCAGTCTGAAGCCTTGCACACAGTGGATGGGGATAAAGACCCTGTAGGACACATAAAATGTATTTCAAGACTGTTTAGATTAGGCCCACCTCAAGCAAAGGCAAACCAATCCGTACAATTGTGTTTTGCTCAAAAACCCAGTTACACTTTATAGCTAATGCAGAAAGATAAAAATCCCATTGAGTACCACAGAAAAACCTAATCTAAAGTGAGAAGTGTGTGTAAAGTATCACTGTGGATAAAAATATAGAGTTGAAAGAAGGTATTAATTAAGGTAGGATGCAGATGGTAATAGAATAAGGAGTAGATCATGTCTTCAGTTGCAATGCAAGATGCAAGCAGAAGTATACATTCTATCAGCATCTGCTGAAACCAGGTGGAGCAGGGCTCCTTATCTCTTCCATGACCCATCCCTCACAACTCCTCCCCACAAGGAGTTATACCTTATGGGAGATGCCCCACCCAAGGAGAAAAGCCAAGTAATTCCAGACTAAATAAAATCTGAAATTTGAAACATCAGAGCAGACTTTCCCACTAAATTCCCAGAAGAAGACCAGGGCTATCTTCATCACCACTAGATGCTAAAAAAGCAACTACACCCTTCTCCAAAATCATTGCTTCAAATAAACCACATCTGTCACTTCAAGAAAACTACAGGTACCATTATTCAGACTGTAACCAACACCCTGAGCAACAGGGTTACAGGCTGCATTCTCACCTGGCCAGTGTTTTGGTCTTTATATTACTATACTTTTCATTTTCCGAGTGAAAAACTGCTATTATAAATCCCATATCTTTGCCAGAGAGCCCCGCAATTTCCAAGTGATATTAATTTCCAGGGAGGGAGTTTACATTTTCCTTTTCAAGTGAAGCTCCAGAGCTCCTCAGCAGACACCTGTATTTCAAACCAAGACAGTGCCCTGCTGCAGCTCCATCCCCATGGCAGGATCCGCGCTGGATGATCCCCAGGGACCCCCGGTGGGCAGAGCCCCCCTGAGCCCTGGTGCTGCTGATCCGTGTTGGGAAGACACCTGGCTGGGGGCTCCACACGTTCCCTGTGGCCTGTATTTTCTCTGCATTTCTCTTTGTCCTTCCCAAACACCCAAAACCAGGGTAAAAATAGAGATGTAAAATACCGACTTGCTTGGGGACACGAGGGGATCTTCCAGGGGCTGCGGGGGACGCTCGGTTCCAGGGATTTGAGGGGTCCTGGGAGGGACCTGGGGGTTTCTCAGGGCGTTGGGCACCCCAGTTCCAGCGGCTCTGGCTGCGCTGGGAGAGGAGGAGGAGCGGGAGGAAGAGGAGGAGCGGGAAGAGACGGAAGAGAAGCAGCGGGAGGAAAAGGAGGGACACAGGAGAAGCGGCAGGAAGAGGAGGAGCGATTTTGGAACCACGCGCTTCTCCCACACGCCCGCACAGACCGCAGCGTCCCCCGGGGGCGGCAGAATCGCCCCCCCAAGAACCCGCAGGTGAGTTGGGAGGGGGAGCTCGCCCCAAATCCATCATGGGGGGCTCCGGGAGGGTTTTATTTTGCGGTTCACGGGATGTTTGGATCTTGCAGGAGCCCAAAGCCGAGCCCCGGAGCGGGGAGAGCGCGGAGGGGCGATCCCAGAGCCGGGGGACCCCCGGCAGCCTGGAGGGGTGCGGGAGGTTGGTGCTGAGCGGGCTCCGGGCCCCCGAGGCTGAAAGGGGCGCTGACTTCTCCAGCTGCCCTTGGGCAGTGCCACCATCAAACCCAACGCACTCAGCCCTTGTTTTCCTCCACAAACCAGGATTTCCCAAACCTTGGCTGCAGTGAGGAGGAGGCCATGAGGACGAGGTCGATGGCCCGGGAGCGTCAGGCAGGTGAGGAGGAAGTCAGTGCCCCTTTCCCCCTGTGTCCTGCTCCATCTCCCAGCCCAGCACGGCCCCGGCTGCAGCACAGCCCTGGGGGGATCTCCTTGCCCTTGCCTCTGGCACGGAGGCAAATCCCATCCTGTCCTTGTCCTTCCTCCCCCAGACAAGGAGCTGAGCACGGACAGCAGGGAGGACAAATCCCCGCGGCACAGCCTCGGGCAAGAGGCCGTTTGCAGCGGCTCCACGGCGCAGGAATGCAACGGGGAGGAAAAGCCCCGCAGATCCCGCAGCAGGAGGGGCTGCAAACGCACAGCCCGGGGATCCCAGCAGGAAAGAGCCAGCCCGGGCCGGGGAGGCGGCCGGAGCTCGGAGCTGGGGCTGCGTGAGCAGCTTCACCATGGGGAGAAGCCCCACAAGTGCTCGGAATGTGGGAAGGGCTTCAGGAGGAGAAGCAAACTGATCAGACACCAGAGAATCCACACGGGGGAAGGGCCCTACGAGTGTGGGGATTGTGGGAAGAGATTCAGTGACAGCTCAAACCTCACTATTCATCAGCGGAGCCACACTAGGGAGAGGCCCTACGAGTGTGATAAATGCAGGAAGAGCTTTCAGACCAGTTCCCACCTCCTCCGGCACTATCGCATTCACACAGGGGAGAGGCCCTACTGCTGCCCCGACTGTGGGAAGAGCTTTAATCAAAACTCCCACCTACTCACTCACCAGCACATCCACACTGGGGAGAGACCCTACGAGTGTGATAAATGCAGGAAGAGGTTTGAGAGCAGGCCCAGCCTTCTGAAGCACTATCGCACTCACTGGGATGAGAGGCCCTTCTGCTGCCGCGACTGCGGGAAGGGATTCAAGAGAAACTCCAACCTCGTCACTCACCGGCGCATCCACACCGGGGAGAGACCCTACGAGTGTCCCGAGTGTGGGAAGAGCTTCTCAAGGGGCTCTCACTTGACCAGACACCAACGGAGTCTCCACTGAGAGAAGCCCTGTGAGTGCCCCGAGTGCAGGAAAAGCTTCGTGCTGGCTCCCTGTGACCTGGATATTCTTTGCATTTCTCTTTGTCCTTCCCAGACACCCAGTTCCAGGGTAAAAATGAAGACATTGAACTAAGACATGGCTGCAGACACAGGGGGATCTTCCAGAGGATGTGGGGGACCCTGTGTTCCAGGCACTTCAGGTTTCCTTGGGGGTTTCTCAGGGCTTTGGGCACCCCAGGCCCAGCGGCTCTGGCTGCACTGGGAGATGCTGACGGAGGTTCTGGGGCAGCTGATCAAGGACCCCCTGCCCTGACACCCTCCCCGTTTCCCCCTGACCCAGCTCCCGCTTTCCCCTGTCCAGGATCCTCCTCTCCCCACTGTCACTGCCCTTGCCTCCAGCCCATTCTCATCTCACACCACTCCTGCCCCTGTCCCAGTTCAGATCCCATTCCCGGTATCATTCCCTGTCCTTTATTCTCTGCCTGGTTACCGTTCACATATTCCCAGTCTCATATTCCCTGTCCTTTTCCTGTTCTAGTATTCCTGATCCCAGTCCCATTCCCATATTTCCATTTCTTTATTTCCAGTCCCTTTCCCATATTCCCATTCCCAATCCTGTTGCCCTATCCCCATGTCTGTTCCCTGTCCTATATTCTACATCTCCATCCCATATTTTCTTCCCAATTTCTATTTCCATATTTTCCTATTCTGTTCCCATATTCCCATTCCCTGTTCCTGTTTTCCTTTGCCTTCCAATGTCCCTTTCCCAGTCCCCACTCTCTGCCCCTGTCCCCATTGCTGGTTGTTGGAGAGTGGAACAGAGAAGCCTCTCTGACTCCCTCCGAGAAAGACCAGTATGCAAGAAATAAATTTAAAATATTTTGAGAAGTTAAAGTACAGGAAACCACACAGACATTAAATAGAGGTCTAAGTTTTAGTATAAGGAATTAGAAATATTAAATAGCATAGATATGAAGTAAAAGTCTTAGTGTGAAGTATGTAGAAATATGTTTTAAATACCATAAAAAACAAAAGCTGTGGAATCTCCTATAAAATAGTGACTGCATTGAGACATTAAAAACTTAGTTCTAGACAAAATAAAATTAGTGTAGGAATATTTTATATATTCTTCACATAGAACAGATAGGCCATATGCACAAGTTATATGTAGACTTTAGTATTATGGAATTCTAATAGGTTTAGGAGAAATGCTTCAGGTGCTTGCTTTTGGCTCATTGGGTAATTTGTCCAAAAAAATCCGTGTATTGGAGCCAGAGCTCTCTCTCACTCTTCTCTTGTCCCTCACTCTTTCCCCCACCATCATCATCACCACTACCAGCACGTGAGAGAAGGAGAGGAGGAAGATGAAGGAGAAAAGAACAGAAGAAGAAAGGCCAGGGAGCATCTGCCTCTGGAGACTCTGCATCAGCCGCAGCTTCCACCTCTTGCAGCAGAGAGCTGCTCCTGCTTCCATTGGGACTTTATGGCAGAGAGATTGAACAGGGACTGGAGAGCCTTGGGCTCTTTGCCTTTGGAGCCTGACGTGCCTTGACAAGAAACAACTTTACAGCAGCCAGCAGCTGCTCTGCTCTGGGAAGATCTAAAGCCACAACCAATCCCCACAGCCGGTGCCAGTCCTGGTTGTGGACACTGCTGGAGGCCTAGGCACATTTTAGCTAGGCCTTTTTCTCAAGTTCTGTGTATTTTTATCAAGCCATGAACCTTTCTCAGCCTCTAGCCAGGATTTTTCCCAGGTTAGAGATTTCTTCTTTATTGTAAACATAAGAGAAAGAATCATAACAGATGATGCTGTTCCTATTGTAGAACAGAGAGATTGGAACAAGAGAAAGAAAAGATCTAACCAATCCAGTTATTGTGAATCACCTTTGCCTCATTTCAGGCTTCAGATGAGACATGCCTGGGTCTTTGCTACTGACCCTCAAGGTGTCTGCCCTGACCTGCACCAGGGGCAGAGTGTGATCACAGCTCAGCTTTCACATGCTGACCAGCTCACCAAACACCAACCAGATGAAAACACTGACCAGATGATCCCTCTTCAAGCAGAGAATGGACATTCATCTGTTCATGTTGGAACTGTTGATACAGTTTTCATTGTTGCATTAGAATAATTACTTAGTGGTGGATTTTTTCACTGTTTGATAAGCTTGGTGAATGCTGATGCGTTTTGTTATTGTAATTAGAATTAAGGTTTAGAATTAGGTTTGTTAAAAGCACCAGTTGTAAGGATTTCCCTAGGCATTTCAGGTATTCACAAATCTCCTGAGGGGTGGTGTTTGTTCTTTGACAAACACTTCTCTTTCTTTTCTTTTTTAAAAACTAAAAGGGGGAATTGTGGACACTGCTGAAGGCCTAGGGACATTTTAGCTAGGCCTTTTTTCCCAAGTTCTAAATATTTTTCTCAGGCCATGAAACTTTCTCAGCCTCAGCTAGGATTTTTCCCATGCTGGAGACTGTTTCTCTATTGTAAACATAAGACAAGGAATCATAACAGAGATAAACACCTGCAAGATCCATGAGAAGGTCAGGGAGGAGAGGTGTCTCCTTCTCTGACCAATGATCTCTTTGTATTTTGCTTTCCAAAAACTGCCTTATTTAAGGCAATGGTTTCTTTCAATAAATTGCTCTTTCTTGCTCTTTTCTGCACCAAGCAGGAGAGTGTCTTGTTGCTGTTTTTTCCATAACCCTTCCACGGCAACAGAGCCAGACACAGCATCAGCAAATCACCACTGCTGTGTTTTGGCAGGACTTTGGTTCTGCATGTTCAAAGCAACAGCAGCTTGTAGGTATTTTTGTCACTGAAGCTCAGCACTGACTAAAGTGGCATTTTTAATGCACTCCCTGACTGCAGAACACCTTCAGACACACTTTAATGACAGACAGGCTGTGGGACCGGGGGGTTTCTGGACGGTCACTGGACAGACTCAGGAGCTTATTATTTGCTGTTCTTCAGGGTTGTATTTTATTATAGGGTGTGGGTATAAGAGAGAGCTTAGAGAAAAGTTAGAGATTAGAAGTAATAAGAGTGGAGAGGACGAGTGGGGAGGGAAGAGAGGAGAAGCAGGAGCAGAGAAGAAGTAGAAGAGAGCAGGGAGAAGTAGAAGGATTTTCCATTTGCAGTACAATAAGTATTATTCCATAATGAATATTCTAAATTCCAATAACCGATCTATTACAATATACTAATTTCCTAATATTTGCATGCAACCTATAGGAACAACTAAATTACCATGTTTTATGGCTTTACCCTTATCTTGAGATCTTTCCTGCCAGGCTTGGGACAGGATGTCTGTTGGTTCTTTGGCATGTATGGTATTTGGTTTTATCTAAACAAAGGAAGAGGTCTCAAACCTTAACATAACTATTTTCATCATCTATGTCAAATACTGCTAACATCTGTATTTCATCTATTGTTTCAGAACTGCTTGCTAGGCATTCATAAGTCTTTGCTATTCCTTCACCAACATCTCCCCCATTTCATTGAACAACAAAAATATTAGAAACTGTCTTGGTCATTATTTTCCTTATACACTGGAGTATGCAGGGTAAAAACACTAATAACACAACTATTACTAATAGAATAAACAAACCTGTTTTACAGAGTTCCTTTAGCCAAGAGGCAAAGCTCCAACATTCAAACAACCTGTCTAGCCAGGTTGGATCACTTGTAGTAATTTGGTTAGCTAAATCCTTCAAATTTTGCAACTGTTTATGAATGGAAACAGAATGATCTGATAAATTCATGCAACACAATCCTTGAAAATCTTCACAGTCATGCCCATGAGCCAGTAAAAGGAAGTCAAGGGCTGCTCTGTTTTGTAGAGTGGCATGTTTCACTGCTTCTTCATCTGTCAACAAGTCACTAATTGCAATTGATGTGGCATTTACTTCTTTACTGAGCCAACATCCCAACTGATTTAACTGTCTCAGAGCAAATAAGGTGCTCACCTGAGGTAAAAAAATGCTTGTGATAATTGTCGTGCCAGAGTTCCATGGGCGAAAGTCACTTTCAAAATGATGTCCTGTGGAGGATCTGATTTTTCTACTTTTCTTTTTGACCACCTCTTTAACACTGGGGGCTATTATGGTAAGTTGTCCAAGTGCACAGGGGCCACCTTCCATATATGAAGGTATGCCCTACCATGCTCTGTCTCCACAAATGAGCCAAATTCCCTTGGGAAATCGTATTGGAAGTTTGCTAAATCGACTTGCGTGTGGCTCAAATTATGTGAGAAGTTTAGTTGGATTACACCAAAAAGTCACATTGCTATAAACGGGTGATATGGGGTGACATTTAAATGAGGACTGTCTCCTTCCATGAGATGAAAGAAATAACAACTGTTCATAGTTACTGAACCTAAGATTTCAAGCTCTTGGAGATCAAATTGACCAACTTTAGAATTGTCAATATAAGTTTGATATTTTTGGCTGGGATCTGAAAGAGCATGAGAATCATGGTAAGGCCAGTACCTCTCAAGAGTAACATTATCAAAACCTTTTGGGAAAGGTACTCCAACTAAACAGGTTGAAAAGGGTTTTTCAGGACTTGTGTTAGATAAGCAAATGGTATCAGAGCCTGCAGATTTGGCTAAATTAACCCACATATTTGTCTTTGGTTGACTTACAGGTAAACCTTGACTACAAAAACTAAAAAAAAGAAAAATAACATGCATTCACACAATCTATACAACTCCATTCTTTTCCTGAGCTGTTTCTGGCAGGTGTAAAATAGTTCTTTGTTTTTCCATTATTAACGGGGGTGCTGTGGCATCACCTCCCCCTCTGTCTTTTATAGCGAGTGTTCCAGGGTGTGATAATAAGGCTGAACTGGAGAATTCTGGTCCCGGGTTGGGTTGCGGTGCTGTAGGCGAGAGCGTGGCTGGAGCGCGGCGGGCCGGAGGCGGGGCTGCGGTGAAGGCGGCACGGCCGGATCCGGGACCGCGGCGGCGATGGGCAGCGGCGCGGGGAACGCGGGCTGCTCGGGAGGGTCGGGGACGGGGCACCGCGACGGCAGCGCCGGCACCGGACAGCAGCTGAGCAGCGACGGCTCGGGTGGTGGGGCGAGAGAAGGCAGGCGGGCCGGCGACGCGGCTGCAGCCGCGCTCTGGACGGGACGGTGCGAGCGGCGGCTCCACGGCCAGCGCGGCTGCGGGGCCATGGCCAAGCGGAAACGCTTTGCCGCAGGCGAGCTCCGGCGGCTGGTTCACTGTCCGACAGGCTCCCCCCGGTTCAGGAAAGGGGACCGTCCCCGGGGACGCCTGCACGGAGTGAAACGGCGCGGTCTGGCTGGCCGGGGCTGGGGATTGCAGCAGGGGTGTGTTTATCAAAGCCGTGGACACAGCAGAGTGCTGGGCATGTAACGCGCCGGGCACAATGGGCTCCACGTGCGTAATGGCGGCGGCGCCTGGCGGTGGGGGGGGGCAGGGGAAGCCATGGGCAGGGGGGAGGAGGGCAGGGGCGGCGCGGCGGCAGCAGCAAGCAGCGCGGTCGCGGCGGGGGCAGGGGCGGGCAGGCACGCAGGGGCGGGGTCGGTACGCGGCTGCACGGGGGCTGGGAGTCGGGACAGGGACGGCTGCGGGCACCGAGGGGGCGAGGCTAGGACGCGGCGGAACGGCGGGCGGAAACGCGAGGATGGCATCCGAGGCGGCGGGATCGGGGGGATGAGGGGGGAAGCCAGCGGCAGGGCAAGCGCAAGGGGTCCGGGAGCCGCGGGAGGGGCAGAGACAGGCGGGAGGGGGAGCGCCGGGGGGACGGGGCTGGAGAACGGTGTGGACACCGAGGGGGCAGGCACAGGAGCGGCAGATGGCGCGGGGGAAGGGGCGGTGGGAGCAGCGGGACGGGTCACAGGATCAGGGGTAGGGGGAGCGGGGTCCGGAACGGCGGGAGGGGAGGGCGCAGTGGCAGGGGTCTGCGGGAGCGGGGATGTCGGGGCTGCGGGGTCCGGGAGGAAGATGGAAGGCTCATCGCAGCGCGAACTGGCGATCGTGGGGGTGCAGCAGCCACAGGCGGCTGGTCAAGCAGGGCGGTCGCAGCGGGCTGACCCTTTCCGGCAAAGAGCTGGACCAACACCCTGCAGGCTGGAACTAGCTCCGCAGCTGCCATATACCGGCGGGAAATATCATTAAAAAGCTTAACACCAACCGTGTCCCAAAAGTTCCTAGTAAAAACCGCTGAGTGGTCTGTGTTCGGGAAATTAACTAGGGTCCACTCCAGTAGGTTTTTTAGCTCTTGCTTAGGCAAATCAATGCGACTAGAGCCTAATAAATGCTTTAGTTGCTCGTAAAGAGCTCTCTCGTGTGCAGAGTGAGTCTGTCCCGTTATTGGTTTAATATACTAGCCTCGGTAATGGCAGATACAGCGTCCAGTGTCCGGCCCTCCTCAGAGACGCTGGCCAGGCAGTGTCGCGGCGCGGGGGGCGCTGTGCTCCCGGTCCCTTCCTCTGAGCTGTGCCTCAGGTGTCGCTGTGCAGCTGCCAAGCGCACTCGGGGACCTCCCTGTCTCCAGACTTAGAGCGATAGCCCAGGCGGGGCCAAGCAGCGCCGGACCGTGCTCTGTGCACAAGGCAAACTCCCGCTGAGCTGCGGGGAGCGCCCTGGCAGCGCCCTCGAAGAGCTCAGGCACCACCGGCCAGCGGCAGCGTCGGAGCCCCGAGGCCATCAGGCAAATCCGGCCAGAGCTCGGCTCCCCTCACTCGGCGGTTGCCTTGATAGAATGAGTTTAAAGAGCTCCGGCCCAGAACGCTGTCAAACAACGGAAAGCCATGCGCACGAAAACCGAGGAAGTAATTAAAAGTAGGTCTAATTACCGTCCATAAAAAAACGTCCCACAGCGAAGAGGGTGAAGTAGCTGGCCCTGAACACGTTGGGCGCCAAACTGTGGGACCGGGGGGTTTCTGGACGGTCGCGGGACAGACTCAGGAGCTTATTATTTGCTGTTCTTCAGGGTTGTATTTTATTATAGGGTTTGGGTATAAGGGAGAGCTTAGAGAAAAGTTAGAGATTAGAAGTAATAAGAGTGGAGAGGAGGAGTGGGGAGGGAAGAGGAGAAGCAGGAGCAGAGAAGAAGTAGAAGAGAGCAGGGAGAAGTAGAAGGATTTTCCATTTGTAGTACAATAAGTATTATTCCATAATAAATATTCTGAATTCCAATAACCAATCTAATACAATATACTAATTTCCTAATATTTGCATGCAACCTATAGGAACAACTAAATTACCATGTTTTATGGCTTTACCCTTATCTTGAGATCTTTCCTGCCAGGCTTGAGACAGGATATCTGCTACTTCTTTGCCATGTATTGTATTTGGTTTTATCTAAACAAAGGAAGAGGTCTCAAACCTCAACATAACTATTTTCAGCATCTATGTCAAATACTGCTAACATCTCTATTTCATCTATTGTTTCAGAACTGTTTGCTAGGCATTCATAAGTCTTTGCTATTCCTTCACCAACAAGGGACAGCCCAAGAAACCGGGAATGGTACCCCAAAACACCTGGGAATGGTATACCCCAAAACACCTGGGAATGGTACCTCAAAAATTCAGAAATGCTCCCCAAACTTCAGAAACTTTCCCCCAGAAAATGTTCCCCAAAAACCCAGGAATGGTCCCCAAAAAATCCAGGAATGGTCCCCAAAAACCTGGGAATGGTCCCACGAAAATTCCATAATGTTTCCTCAATAATTCAGAAATATTTCTCAAAAATTCACAAACATTTCTCCCAAAAAACCAGGAGTGTTCCACCAAAAAAACTGGGAATTGTCCCCCAAAAAACTTGGAAATGGTAGCTCAAAAATTTGGGCATGGTACAGTTATAAATGTGATTCATGCTAACTAAATTTGAACTATATTAGCAAAATTGTTGCGTTATAATCAATTGAAAAATTGTATTTAATTGTTATAAAGCAAAATGGATGAAGGAAATGGTTAAACAAAGCAGATGGAATCATCCTCCAGTTGTTTGGTGGGAGTGAGGATAGTAAGGATATAGGTCTAAAAACAGCACCTAGAAATAAAACTTTTGGCTTGAATTGAGCCAAATTGGGATCATTCCAAGCACTGGACACTGGACTAAGGCCTGTTGTGGAAACATATATTTAATGATATAACCCTGAGCTCAGTGCACCTGCGCTCCCTGCGAGGTCACACAGCGAACACTGAGGAAGACCCAGAGCCTTCATTGGAAACAAGACTCACCTTCAAGGAGTCCATGAGGAGCCTGTGTTGGGGATGGACCTCAGTGAGACCCATTAATGCTTTGAGACACTTTGGGTTTTTCTTCTGACTGGGGCTCCTGGAAAGGTTTGTGCAATCTCTTCTCAGGCCCTGAGGTTCAAGGGCTCAGCACCAAATGCACCACGGGGCTCACTGGGATCAAGTCAGTCCTGACAAACCATGGCTCTGCCTTTCTTTCCCTCTGGTCCAGTGCAGTTGATTAGGAAAGTTTTTTCTACAGTTCTGGAGAAATATTTCAAAGAGCTTGTTAGAAATAAGTGTTCCTATTTTAAAGAGTGTATTTTATTACTGTTTCTCTTCAGAGCAGAGTTGATTGCAGCGTTCTGTGATTGGTATTGATCCAGGGTCTCTCTTCAGGAGATCTGGCCTGCTCAGAGAAGCTCTACCTTGAGGTCTGATCCAGTGTGGACAACCTTGCTCCACATTGCCCAACCCCATCCTGTCTGTCCTCAATCACCTGGGATCTGCTTTGCTTGGAGATCTGGCAGCATTCGGGACACAGGGGTTTTCTTCCTTTTCTCTTTTTGAAGCAATCTAAAACTCCTGAGTTTCCCCATTACAAACAGACACCCTTCTTAAGTGTGTGCCAAGGAGGTTTCTCTTTCCAAGGCAGAGCCATGCAAGATCTGTTTTAGGCCTTTGGACTCCTTGGTTCCACAAGGCCCTGTTGTGTCACCATGGACTCTGGGTTCTGTGAGGCTCTGTAGTGTCACAATGGATGTTTGGTTCCATTGAGCCCCACAGTATCACAGTGCTCTTCTTTTTCCTGTGGCAAGCAGCAGCAAACCCCACTGGCAGAGCCACATGCCTGGGAAGAAGGAGGATGGGGGACATTTGGAGTGATGGTTTTTGTCTTCCTACGTCACAGTGCTGTGGGGTGGGGCCCTGCTGTCCTGGAGATGGCTGAACAGCGGCCTGCCCATGGAAGGGGGAAGAGACAACAACCTCTGTGCATGGAACTACAACAGCAGAGAGGCCAGGCCAAAGGCTGGATTTAAAAGTCTGTTAGCAGCAGAGGAAACATCAATGTGAGAGGAAAGATGTGTGCTAATGTCTTTACAAATCACTTAATAGGTGAAGGGATGGCTGTTTGGGTCTTTGAAATGGGTTGTAAAGCTTCTACTGGTTTTGGGCAGCAGGTTTGTTACTGGGCCCACACAGCTTGGCTCCTGAACCAGACAAGAGTCTGCACAAGGCTGAACTTCTGAACTTTGGGCGGAAATGGCAGATTCAAGGGGGAATATGGGGTACATGGGTTGGGAAGGCTGTATCTCCCTTGGCCAACGGGGAAGGGAAGAGGGCAAAGTGTGGCCGGGAATTAAGGATAAAAGGAGGCTGCACTCTCTGAATCCTTGAGAGAGAAAAATCTGTGGGTGTGTGCCCTGTAAAGATGCCACCTCCTAGGACAGTGGCTGCCTTTGGTGCACCAAATGTTTTCTCTCAACTGACATCAGGAAACTGGGATGGTGAGTTTTGTTTCCCATGGAAAAGAGCCAACATTGATATCCAGGGTCCTCTAACTGAGACTGGGCCTCCACCTGCTAAAATTTCATAGGGTGCAGGATTTCTGCCAGACCAAAGCTGCCACCACTGAGAAGCCTGGTTGCTGTTGGAGTGCCAAATGCCTCCTCATAACTGATGTCTGGAAACGGGGATGTTGAGGTTTTTCTCCTGTGGAAAAGGCACCATTCTTCTTTATGGTCCTTTGGGAGTGGGAATGGGTTTGTTTATGCTAAAATTCCCCACATAACACGATTTCTCCCAGAGCAAAGCTGCCAACTCCTAGGACCATGGCTGCATTTGGTGTTCCAAAAGCCTCCTCTGAACTGGAATCAGGAAACTGGGATGGTTAGATTTGTTTCACATGGAAAAGAGCCACCAGGGTCCTGTGGCTGGGACTGGGCTATTGCCTTCTCAAAGTCCATATGGCGCAGGATTTCTCCCAGACCAAAGCTGCCATATCCTCGGACCATGGCTGCCATTGGACTGTCAAATGCCTTCTCCTAAGTGACATCTGGAAACTGGCATGGTGAGATTAATGCCTTGTGGAATATAGCCACCATTCCTATTCAGGGGCCTTAGCCGGGAATGGGTTTCTGCCAGGTAAAATTCCATATGGCACAAGATTTCTGCCAGACCAAAGCTGCCACCACCGAGAAGCCCGGCTGCCTTTGTTGTGCCAAACGCCTCCTCCTAACTGACATCTGGAAACGGGGATGCTGATTTTGTTTCCTGTGGATAAGATCAACCGTTCATGTGCAGAGAACACAGGCCAGCCCTGCGCTCCCCAGGCAGGGAAAGCCCCGGGATGCCCCAGAGGATGGAGCACGGCCGCTGCGGGGTGTCTGCCCGGCCCCTCTGCCCTCCTGTCCCTGGCCACGTCCACAGTGGGTGCCATGGGGCCAAGCTGGCAGCAGCCATCATTTTTGTTTGTTATTAGCACATTGTTTTTTCCATAAATAAAGTTAATGATTTGCTTGATAAAATAAGATAGAATATTATATGATATGATATATGATAAGATATGATATATGATATGATATGATATGATATGATATGATATGATATGATATGATATGATATGATATAGAATGTCATAAATGTTAAGATAGCAGAAGGATAAGAGAAGAAAAGAATACGATAATATAAGGCTAGGATAAGACTAGATAAGACACGATAAGACAAGACAAGGATGAAATAACAAAGACAATTTGGCTGGTACAACAAAAGAAGGGTAATTGTAGTAATGCTGAACAAGGTTGAGATGCTGGTGGACATGTCTGTACAAATCTGGGCCTTGTGTGGTGTGCACCAGCCAAAAACCATATTTAGTTGCTATGTTTTGCTGTTCAGTTCTTTCTGCATATTTTGCTGTTTGTTCACACGCTTCTTTCACATGCCAGCTGTTTTTGTGCATTTCTTAGTTTAGACCAGTGTTTATAATAGGTGCACAGCATGAGAAAGTTTTAGGAGTTTTTTGATAACTTGTTTGAAACCCCCCAAGGCCGCTGGAACATAAACTATGCTAAATGGGGAGAGAAGAAGTTGAACACACAGAACACCAAGATTAGGAAGTTCAAGATAACAGGAGGCAGTGAAACTACATGTGACCACCAATTACTGACTCTGGGGGGTTTGAACGGGTGGATCAACACCCTAAAATTACCAATTGTAGAGTGTGTCCCCATATGGGTGATGGTTCTAGAAACTGATAATTAGGGTGAATTATAAACAATAAATCGGCTTCTGCAAAATCATATTGATCTGCTGTGCAGAAGTTCAGTTTGTTCCTGCAGGGGCTGTGCCCTATAGGGCAGGACCCCATCCCCTATAGGGCACAGACCCATCCCCTATAGGGCAGGACCTCATTCTCTATGGGGCAGAACCTCATCCCCTATAGGGCACAGCCCCTATCCCCTATAGGGCACAGCCTCATCCCCTGTAGGGCAGGACCTCATCCCCTATAGGGCAGGACCCCATCCCCTATAGGGCACAGCTCCCATTCCCTATAGGGAAGAACCCCATCCCATATAGGGCACAGACTCATGTGTTAGGAAGGATGAGGAGTTGACAGAAAGGTCTCATACATGTGTGTGTATAACAGAAAGATTTTTGAAAGCAGAATTGGAAGAAGGAAGAGAGATGAGAGCAAATTTTGATGTAGAAGAAAAGAATTGCTGAGCCAGTCTTACTGGGTAACTAAGAAGGCAAAGGGCAGTGAGTTGGAAGGGGCTTTTATGACTCTGAGCAAAGGATAAATCCACCTCAAACAAAAGATATTTTTACCAAGGAAAAGAATTTTCACAGGCAAAGAAAAATACCATGTTGCAAGTAGAGAAAATATCTCAGGATTTTCCACTGCAAGAAAATTGTAAAACAACTTCTAGCTTAAACTGAAACACACTAACTTTTTAGCAGCTGGTCCTGTAGCTGACTGTATGGTGTCCGGAGGGTTCCCGAATCTTGTATTGGCTCGCTTTTCCAGGGGCTTTTCCTCTTCAAGGAACTCCCCTGAAGAGTGGTGTTTCAGGAGCTTTGCGATTTTACATGTTGGGCGCGTTCTTTCAGTTGATGGACAGGAGGGGAGCAGCAGCAGCCAGGCCAGAAATGAGGCAGGGGAGAGGGAGAAGTGGGAAGTAACAGGGAAAAAACTGGAACCGGGAATACAACAAACTGGATTTAAGGAAGGGAATACAACAACCGGATGAAAGAATGAACTGGGGTCATACAGAACAGTGTATCACATGATAAGGTAAGTGACAATTCCAACTCTCTAACAATTCTTATTTACAGCCTTCAGGGGAGATCATTTATCACAGTGCTGCAGCTTAATGTTAAATCTGGTTTTTGCTGATCCTGTGCTGGGGATTTTTCAAATGCTCTCAGCCCCTGGTTCATAACAGGGTGAAGGAGCCCTGGCCCAGGCTCTGGCCCTGGGACACGGGGACGCTGCCGGGGGGTCCCTGTCCCCCTGTGCCACCCCCAGGGCCTGGCCCCTGTCCCCGTGTCAGGCTCTGGGGTCGATCTCATGGAACATCCTCTGGGGGAGGCTGCGGCATGGGGGGCGGGGGGACCTGGGGGACAGGGGACCCCACTGTGCACGAGCAGCGTTGGACTGTGAGGGGGGGAATGGGGCAGAGTGACCTCCCCAGTGACCTCACACAGCCCTGGGATGTCACACAGCTCTGTGATGTCACACAACATCCTATGATGTCACAATGTCGTTGTGATGTCACACAGCACCCCATGATGTCACACAGCCCCTGTGATGTCACACAGCACCCTATGATGTCACACAGTCATTGTGATGTCACACAGCCCTGTGATGTCACACAACCCATGTGATGTCACACAGCACCCTGTGATGTCACACAATCTTTGTGGTGTCACACAGCCCCCAGTGATGTCACACAACCCCTGTGATGTCATATAGCCCCTGTGATGTCACACAGCCTCTGTGATCTGTGAAGTCATAGTCATTGCTGTGATGTCACACAATCTGCCCTGGGATGTCACACGGCCATTCTGTGATGTCACATCCTGCTCCAGGATGTCACAGCCCCTCTCTGATGTCACATAGCCACCCTGTGATGGCAGAACACGCTCTCTGATGCCACAGGCTTCTCTGGGACATCACACAGCTGCTCTGTAATGTCACAGTCTGCTGTCTGATATCACAGAGCCACCCTCTATGATGGCACAGTCTCCTCTGTGACCTCACTGCCCTCTCTATGGTGTCACACAACCGTCCAGTGCTGTCACAGCCCACTCAGCAATATCACAGGCTGTTCTGTGATGTCACAGCCCAATCTGTGACCTCACACAACCCACCCTGTGCTGTCACACAGCCCCTTTCTGACATCACAGCTGCTCTCTGGCTCCATGACACAGCCACAGAGGTGCTGCTGTGCCACAGCCCCTCTGGGACATGACACAGCCCCTGCCAGTGCTGAGCACTGTGAGCTCTGCCTGTGCCCTGCTCGTGTCCCTGCCATGCCCTGGCAGTGCCCCAGCCCTGCTGGGCTGTCACAGGAGCTGCTCCTGGGCAGAGCTGTCTCTCTGCAGCGCTGCCCTTGCCAGGAGCTGCCTCTGTGCCAGGAGCCTGGCCCAGCTCAGCAGCACAGGCACAGCATAAGGACTTGAACCACCCTCTCGGGGCTTTGGTGCTCTTTGCATCAGACTCAGTCCCTGAGAGAGTGTGCTCAAAAAACTTCTCAAGAGCTCCAAGTGAGATTGAAGCACTGAAGTTTCTCATATTTAACTAGATCCCAGTGAGGGCCAAAACTGAGAAAGTGTCCTCAGGTCTCAGTTAGAGCAGAACACTGGAGGCACTGATGCCAGGTGGGGACAAAGCAGGGAAAGATGTCTCTGGTGCTGAGAACAGCAATTCTTTGTTTCTCCAGTTGTTCTCTGCTATGACAAAAGGATCCACCATCTCTGAAGCAATCCATCCATCTCTCCCAGGTCTCTCATCAGCTGTCCTCAGACTCCACTCCACTGAGCACAGAGTTCCTTTGCCCCTATGCAGTAATCATGTTCTTGCAGCCGCCAAACCCCACCTTGGGATGTCTCTGGGCCCTCTCTAAGGTGTTGGCAAATGAAAACATTCTCCTAGTAGTATAAGGAATTTAGCAGAAGAACAAGGCTAGCCAGTCTTGTTTGTTCTTGCTACTTTTGTATGGGAACAATCCTTGCATAGATAGAATTTTGGAGGCCAAATCACAATTTTAGTCATGGCCCCTGGACGAGAAGTTTTGTTCATTTCCATGGGTGGAAAGAAGCAGTGCCCCAGTGTCTCAGGACTAGATAAGAGGTGACCACCAGAGGCTGTGCTGACACCTTTTGTCTGGGAAAAATCCTTGAATACAAGGAATTTTTTAAGGTAAGTCCAATTCCAGCCATGCTCATCAGGAAGGCGGGAGGTTTCTTTTCCATAGAAAGAAAAGCACAGGGCCCCAGTGCTCCTGGGACTGATGAGAAGCAACCCTCAACATGCCAGGATCTGCCAGACCTGCCAGGTGGTCCATGGGAGGCCAAATGAGCCAGACCTGTTCCATCTTCCCATTGGTTCCATGGGGTCCCACAGTGTCACAATGGTCTCCATGATTCCACGGGGCCTTGCAATGCCACAGTAGTCTCCATGGATCCACGGTGCCCTGTAGGATCACAACGGCGCTTTAGCTGCACAAGGCCCTGTAATGCAACCATGGCTTCTTGGTTCCACACAGCCCTGCTGCTGCACACTGGCCCCCTGCGACTATGTGGCCCAGCAGTATCACAGTGATGTCTTTGGTTCAACAGGGTCCCCAGAGTGTCACAATGGTCCTTTAGATCCTTGTTACCTTGCAGTTTTACAATGATCCCTTTGATTCATTGTGCCCTACAGTTTCACAATGGTGCCTTGGTTCCATGGCGTCCCCAAAGTGTCACGATGGTCTCCACAGGAAGGAAACCACAGAGCCCCAGTATTTCAGGGGTTAATGAACTGCAGACACCAGAGGCCAAGGCCAGCCAGACATGTCTGTAATGGCAGCTTTTGTGTAGGAGAAATCTTTGGATATAGGACTTCTGGAGGTGGAATCCCAATTTTGGCTGTGGGCACCTAGAGAAGAAGGATGGTTCTTCTCCACAGGAAGGAAAGCATGGAGCCCCAGTGTTTCAGGACAGAATAGAGGTGACCACCAGAGGCCAAGGTCAGCCAGACCTATGTGTCCTGGCTACTTTTGTCTGAGAGAAACTCTTAGGGATAGGAATTTTGGGAGGAAAGTACTAATTTTGGCCATAGGTGCCTGTGCCAAGAGGGACGTTTCTCTTCCATATGAAGGAAAGCACTGAGCCCCAGGGTTTGAAGGCAGGTGAGACCTGGTCCCCAGGTAGACAAGGGCAGCCAGACTTGTTGCTAATGGCAGCTTTTGTGTATGAGCAATCCCTGGATATTGGGAATTTTGAAGGGGGAATCCCACTTTGGTCATGGATGCTTGAGTCAGAAGGGCAATTATTTTCCTTTTGAAAGAAAGCCCAGGGCCCCAGTGTTTCAGGGGCACATGAGAAAAGACCCTCAACATGCCAAGGGAAGTTGGACCAGTCAGGCCAAGCCAAACAGACCTGTTACCTGTTCCCTTGTTTCCATGGGGCCCTGTAGTGTCACAATGGGAGTGTCATATTGGATCCTCGGTTCCATGAGGCTCAGCTGTGTCACACTGGCCTCTTGTTTCCATGGGGCTTCACAGTGTCACAATGGTCCCTTGTTTCCATGAGGCCTTGCAGTGTCAGAATGCTTTCCTTGGTTCCATGGGATTGCACAATGACATAATGGCCCCATGGTTCCACAAGACTGCAGTGTCTCAACAGTCTCCATTATGAAGTGTCACAATGGCCTCTTGTCTGCACGATTCCCTGGTGTGTCACAACGGGCGCCTCTTTCTTCCATGAGGCCTTGCAGTGTCACAGGGGTCTCCTTGGTACCACAGTATTGGGATATAAATACTATGAGGAACAGGGCAAATGAGAGATATTGTAAAAGATGGTTTATTGCCTTATGGCATCAGACTCATAGAATGGTGAGATATTAATGGTGCTATATCCAACGCTCTAACAGAAGCTGCCTCATTCTCAGTTATAATGCCTTATGTTAGTTTTTAGCCAATCAAATACTTCTACAAAGCTTGTTAGTGTCTTTTTATACCAATCATTTATTGCTTTGCCTTTCACGGCTTTGCCAAAATGAGTAATTTTTCAGTCAATCATATAACACTTCACAAACTGAGATGAATATATCTAAAAATTTTAACTGACTTTATAACAGGTTCTCTTACTAAATTTAAAGTATTTTATTATCTTATTTAATATATTGCTTTGCTTACAAATTACATATTTCTGTTTGCTTAAAATTTTTTCTTAAACTGCAAACTTTTATTCTTGTTTTATATCTGTTTCACTTTTATGCTTTAATTGTTCAAGCCTTCTCCAAGGTGTGAGAGTCCATCTGAGCCTCTCGTCTGTTTCTGCCCAATGACCCTCGCCTGAGGCCTGCGCTGGCCAGGGATGGGAGGAACGCCAAGTGACTGTTCCGCAGGTGATGCCCACCAGGACTGGTTTCTCATGACAACTAGTCACGGGGTCCTGGTAGCTATAATCTCGAGTCCCCTTTCTCTCTCTCAATCTCTCTCTCTCTCTCTCTCTGTCCCACTATCGCATTTGGTTGGCACTAAATAAAGTGCATTTCTGTAGAAGTAAACTGGTTTTGTCCCTGCTGTGTCTTTTGCGCTCTGAGATCCATAAAAGAACCAGTCACCACTCCCGCTCGGGTTGGGCAGACCGTGACATTATTTGGCGTAGTTGGCAATTGGATTCCTGATACTGGAGGAGTTGGGGTTTTCTGTGCACTTTGTACCAGGGGAAGACCTGTGCCATTTCAGCCTCACCTAGCCTGTCAGTGCCGTAAGGACTGAACAGTGTTAGAAAGCAAGGGAGGTGGTATTGGGTTCTTCCCGCAATCTGCACACAGACCCAGGTGGATAATCAACTCAGTTTCAGTTATCGGAGAATTTTTTTGAAAGGATCTCAACTGAGCAAAAGATGGGACTTTTGTTTTTTGTTGTTTGCTGCTTGGTGTAGTTGAGGAGACAATCATTGTGTAACTAAAGAGAACCTCCCAAGCAGTTTGGTCCCCTCAGCCACCCAGGGAAGAGAGGGGGTTGTCCCCAGCAGAAGTCTGGGTGTTAAGTCTTGACCTCCCTGAAGTGGTTTTTCCCCCTCGCACATAATCGTGATTTGCAGAATATTGTTATTTATATAATTATATATTTATTATATTTTTATTATAAATATATATTTAGTTGTTGTATTTGACTACTTGGAATCACAAAGAGACAAGCTGTTTTTGTAATTAAGTTAGTACCTCCCAAGTAGTGTACCTCTCTTCATCCTCTCCAGGGACAAGAAGGCATTCACAGTTTCAGCTGTGCTTTTTGTGTAACTTTAAGTGTGTCTCCCTGAGAGTGGTTTTAGTCCCTTAGTAAAAATGTCTGAAAATTATAAAGCTGCATTTTACGCTTTACTAGCAAAGTATAATGCCAGACCCTCCCAAGGGGGGGAAGACTGGGCACACAGTAATTGGTTTAATTTAGAAAATGTGATTGATAGAATACATTCTTTGCAACATGAAACAAAATTCAAACTGAGCAAGAAAAATAAAACCATACTTTCCACAGTTCTAGGCACTTGTCTTTCAGCTGCCTTAGAATCTCATTTTAAACGAGTGAGTGAGGAAAATGCAGTGATAGACTTGCAAAACCTGGTGGAAGCTTTGCAAAAACTTTTACAGGAGGAAAGAGATCATGTAAAAACTCTGCAAAACCAACTACAGCAGGAAAGAAATCACGTAGAAACTCTGCAAAACCAACTAGAACAGAAAACAAATAAAGTAGAAACTCTGGAAAACCAACTAGAGCAGGAAAGAAATCAGATAGAAACTCTGGAAAACCAACTAGAGCAGGAAAGAAATCACAACTATTTACTACAACTATCACATGCCTCACAACATGCAGATACACCTAATGAAACAGAAGAAAAGGAAACATATCACATAAAGCACATACACCCACAGAGGGAATTAGTACACATACAAAATAGTGGGGAAAATTGCTGCTCTGAAATGAGACCCCTCGTTAAAACGGAATATAGATACCTGAACAAGGAGGATTTTGACCCCCACATAACCTCCAAAGAAATACCATACACTGCTACTGAATTGGCCAAATTAAAGAAAGAATACTCACGTCTCCCACAAGAATCTGAGACCGAGTATGTTTTTAGAGTTTCACTCACTGGAGGAGATAAAATTAAATTAAGTGAACAAGAAGCCAGTGGGTACTGGGGGCTTGGAGTTTTCCTAACAACTGGAAACTCTCGTGTTCCATGGTCTCTGACACAGCATGCAGCCTACTGGGCTGGGGGACTTAGCCCCCTAGAAAGAGGTGATCCTCTAGCCATAACTGGCACCCCAGACCAACTCCTAGAAAACATTAAAAAAGCTGCCTGCTTGCAAATTATACAGGAAATAAAATTCACTGCTGGCCATAAATCACCTATGCAATTACCTGTAAATGTAAAAAATACCCTCTTCACTCTGGTGCCAAAAAAGGGCTCAAACTGGTTATTCAGGACTTGCAAAACTTCCCTGTATGGCAAATCCAAAAACCCAAACCTGACACTGTAGCTGTGTACCAATACATACATGATGTATTGATAGGAGAAGAAGAAAAAGAAGAAGTGACGGATGTGCAACAGAAAATAATTTTCCACCTAGAAAGCCCTAACTTGCAAATTGCCTCAGGGAAAATTCAAAAACCTTCTCAGGAAGTGAAGTTTTTGAAGACAGACACTACTGGGACTGTCCCCCCTGATGGGGTGGCCCAGAAATCCTCAGTAACAGAAGGAACTGTAAAAAATCTGGCAATAACAGAAACTGAGAACTTGGGCAACATCAATGACAAACCTGCCTCAGTAATTAAAGTAGCCTCTGCTTTCTCCCCCAAACAATCTTGTTCACTAATTCTTTGTTCACTGATGCTTCTGCTGAGCAAATTATTGCTGGGGGACGGGGTGACTCCTGGCTTGGAGTGCTGATGGTTATTTGGGGTGTTTTCCAGCTTGAAGTGCAGAGTGCCTCTCTTGTTTGCAACTACACTGACTCTTATGCTGTGTTTAAAGGAGGTACAGAGTGGCTTCCTTCTTGGCAGCAAAATGATTGGGAAGTTAACAGAATTTCTGTCTGCATAGTTCCATCATTTTAACCTCCTGCCTCTTTGTGGCAGATTCTGTTGTGTTTACTTTTCACAGAATAACACCATGGAATGTGAAGGTTAATTGCTGAATCCCTCATCAAACCTGTATACAGTTAAGCTGTGTTTTATTTTGTGAAAATTTAAAATCAAAGTTGAACTGTTGTACAACTTTTCCAAAAAAATTATGTGTGGGAAAAACAATACAAAATATAAAGGGAATTCAATGTTAATGTTGTAACACCTACTACCCAACCACTAAGCCAAAAATTTTTGAGATTGGACCTTGGGTAATTCGGAAAACTGGCCAACAGAAAATATTGCTTAATTAGGCATGGTCTTTTAAGCAAGTCAAATTGCCAATGCAAAACAATGTCTCAGTAATTCAGTCAGCTTGTTCACCTTTTCTTGGCGTGAACAAACAACCTGGTTGCAAAACCAGGAGGATCCTTTCAAGAAACAAACAAGAGACATAACCGGTGTTGTGGGAACAGGATTGGGAATTTTAAATAGCATTGATTCATAGGTATTAATGAATAAATTGGTTGCCACCACCAGAGACCTGACCAAATTAAAACAACCTCTGCAGTCCTCTTTAACAGCCCTGGGGACACAACAGTGGCTATTATCAAACATTTTACCAAATTGGGAAAAAACAAATGTAAATGATCATAAATTGATAATTGATGCTCTTGGTACTGCTCAAAACAACATCTCCTTAGCCCTCAGCTGTATCCAGGCACAGCTTTGGATGCAAACAGTTGTTGCCTCAATTATAAGGGAAGGGGAAGAAGGCAGCTTCCCTACTGAAATTCAGACAATAATTTGGGAAAACGCTAATGATTTTGAAAGGAAGTTTCAGTCCTGGTGGAATTTGGTAAACTTTACCTACAAGCCCAGCACAAACACAGCCACAGCCTTTGTGTTGACAATACGCAACGCTTCAGTGCATTTGATACACCCCATCATTGCATTAGGATTGAATCACGATGGAAGTATTCTCTATCCTTTCAAGCATAGAGAATGGGCCCATCAAATTGGTGAAAAATGGCAAACTGTTAATTTGGAATCTTGTGTTGTTCGGGAGCAACAGGGTTTCATTTGTGAAAGCAATGCCATTGTGGCCCAAGACATCTGTTTAGACACAGAGCAAAATATCTGTCATTTTGAAATACACCTTGATGAGACTCCTGCAACAGTGCTGGTGTACATAGGAAATGGATGTGTGTGTGTAAGAACTGCTTGCAACTCAGTGTTTGTAGAAAATGTAACAGAGAATCTAAAAAATAATTTAAATTTTTGTGTTTGTAATTTTACCACGATCATGGGCTGTGACTTTTCCTATACTGTTCCAGTTATGTCTCATCACCTTTTGCAATCCAATTTTACACTGATTCATCAGTTAGTGCCTGCTCCCATCGCGATGAACCTCACTTTGATTAAACAATTGCTGCTTCACCAGGACTTAATTGGAATCTTGGAAAAAATCAAGAAAAATGGACAGAAGACCCTGGTGACAGTTCATCACGATGTGAGAGAAATACATCGGGTTTTAGAAAGGGTAAAAGGAGATGCTGAACTCAGGTGGTCGGATACTCTTTTTGGGTGGTCACCTACTGCTACCGGCATCCTAAACAAATTATGTCATCCCATCGTTGTGCTTTTGATTTTGGTTTTAATCAGTTTTGTTTTGTCAGTCATTTTATACATCCTGAACTGGAGAATGGTAAAACGACTGACACAATTGGCATCAACAATGGAAGCACATAATTTGATGACTACCCCATCTGCTAAAGATTCCCCTAAAGTTATTGACACCAGACAAATTACAAGAGCAGTGAAAGTCAGGCCTTTAACAGCAAACTGATTAGAATTGTTTGTTAGCTTGTTATGATTGGTATGATCAGTTTTAGTAATGTTAAGCTTTTGATTAAGATGGTTTTGGAAAATAATTATTTTAATTATAAAAACATATTATAGCGGATACTGATTTGTTTTAATTTTAATTGTTTGAATGTTATTTTATTAAATAATTTTGATTCTAATTGTTAAGAATTTTAATTGTTTGAATGTCATTTTATTGATTTTGTTTTGATCCTAATTGTTTGAATTTTAATTGTTGAAATATTATTTCATTGATTTTGTTCTAATTGTTTGAATTGTAATTGTTTGAATGTTATTTTATTGATTAATTCTGATTGTTTAAAAGATATTTTAGTAAATATTATTGTGATTTTTTTGAAAATTTATTTTAATCAATTTTGTTGTGATTATTTTTCACTATTTTCCTGTTTATTTTCCTTCCTTCTCCTTTTCCTTTTCCTTTTCCCTTTTCCCTCTTATCCCTGGTTTTTTGTTTTCCCTTTTCCTATTCCCGGGATGTGCTACCAAGGGTGGGTCCTGAAGATGCTACAACGTCACAACATCACGCTGATGGATTTTCTCAGCGACGCTTGTTGGTCACTGGGGTGATGTGAGAGTCTGTCTGAGCCTCTCGTCTGTTTCTGCCCAACGACCCTCGCCTGAGGCCTGCGCTGGCCAGGGATGGGAGGAACGCCAAGTGACTGTTCCGCAGGTGATGCCCACCAGGACTGGTTTCTCATGACAACTAGTCACGGGGCGCCGACTCAACAAAGCTCCCACAGATGAGAGACAATGGACTGGTCAGTATGGGCTGCCCTGTGTGTGTTCATGACGACAAAGATGGTTTGGTGTGCCTTGAAACGTCCTGTTTCCACCTGTTCCCCCGCGTAATGAGCTCCACATACAATAGTCCATAAATCTTCCCACCTTTTGGCCAGAAGCCACTCGCTTTGGGAAAGGACTATAAAAGTGACTTTCGCAAAGGAGACCCCCGAGATCTCCCCAGACAGCAACAGACATCTATTGGCTGCTCCACGAGGATTCGTCTGCCCGATCTTGGTAGCTATAATCCCGACCCCCCTTTCTCTCTCTCTCTCTCTCTCTCTCTCTGTCCCACTATCGCATTTTGGTTGGCACTAAATAAAGTGCATTTCTGTAGAAGTAAACTGGTTTTGTCCCCTGCTGTGTCTTTTGCGCTCTAAGATCCATAAAAGAACCAGTCACGACTCGCTCTTGAATTGGGCGGACCGTGACAGTATTACATGTTTACAAAATTTTCCCAATACAATACAATTTTATTAAATGGTCCAGCCCTGACCCCATCCAATCCATAAGTGCCAACGTGTCACCCAACATGGATGACAGGGAGAAGAAGGAGGAAAAGGTGTCCACCCCCCAAATTCTCCATCTTTGCCACGTATCCCTTTTCATAAACATTCCCAAAAGTCTATTTATCTATGTTCTAACAATCTAATTTACACTTCACTAATTTTGGCAGCTTGTTTCCATTCTCCTTGTGCTGACAACTACCCCCAGGGGTTAGAATTCAGCACCTGTGACACCAGGGTCTCACTCAGAGTCGTTGAGACCCTTGCCAGGGGGGTTTTGAGACCGCCCAGGAGGCCAGGGGTACGCCCTGGGCTCCCACAGGACAGAGAGTGCTGCCCAATCCTGGGCACCTTCCCGAGGGCTCGCAGGGGTCACGCTTCAGGTGCCGCATTCCCGGCACCGAGTGGGGACATTATGGGCTCCTGGAGACCTGGCACGGCCATGGGCACCCCTTCCCACAGCTCTGGGCTGACACCCCATGTCTTTGGAAGCCTGGGAGTGCTGGGCTCAATTCCAGGGATGCTGCCCAGCTCTGAGTCTTGCAGCCTCCCCTGTACCCCAAAACATGAGGGCCAAAAGGGACCCCCTTGTTGAAGTCACCACCCCTCAAACCCAGCTGCAGAGCAGGAAAAGGAGGAGATGCCAACAAGCAGGAGGGGAGATGCCCACAAAACCAGCATCCTGTCTGGCTTTTAGGGTCTTCAGCCTGTCCCAGTGCTCCACAATAGTTGGGGCTTGAGTTGATTCCTTGACTCTCTCATATTCCTTTTCTCCAATTATGAGACATAATTGAGGCTTCTCCTGGAGAAATGCTGGGGAGCACAAAGAAGGAGCTCAGTGGCACAGAGACCCCAACAGCTCTTGGTGTTCCCTAGGCTGCCTGAGCTGCCCACTTGGCCACCAAGCCAGACCAGAGCAATGCAGGAATCACTGGTGAAGCCGTGGGGACCTGGCTCTCTCGTTTTGGGGCAAGGCAGGAAGGGAAAGTATGGTGCAAGTGGCACCGGGCTGGGATACAGGGGGAAGGATTCCCAGGGGTGGCCAGGGCACACAGCCAATCCCTGCTCCCAGAGATTCTGGGATGCTGCACTGACAGCCATTCCCCAAAACCCCTCAGGATTCAGGCACAGTCTTACATGAGGTCCCGGATCAAGTCCTCGGTGATGATTCTGGTGGTCTTTGGTTTGTATGTGATGGAGGGTGTGATCCCTTAGGATCTTTAGGCACATCCTGAAGGGTCACAATGGGGCTGCTGGTGTTAGTGCTGTTTGGGAAAGGATGATGTGAGGGATCCAAAACCCCCACACTCAGCTCTCCCTGAACACTCACTGATCCTGGGAGGAGCTCTGGACCCTCGGGGGCAGGACAGAAGGGGCCGGAGGGATTGGGGGTCAGAGGGAGATCCCAGCTGAGATCCCCAGGGGAGAGACCTTGGGAATGACGGACGGGAATCCCGGTGGGTGAAGCTGCTGACGGAGGGGGAGGAGCCCCCGGCACGGAGGGACCGGGACCCTGTGCCAGCAGCCGCGGCTGCCATGGCACTGCCAGTGCCGGCGCTGTCGTAGAGTGTGGGAGGTGTGACAATGTCCCTGAGCCGACTGTCACAATGTGATGGAACCAACGGCTGGGATGTGTCTGAGCCCATCGTGACAGCGTGCCTGAAGCCACTGTCGTGACATGTCGGGAGTGACTATTGCCAGGCAGCTTCCCCAGCAGCTCCCGGGACTCACGGGATGTCCTGGAGCAGATATGGGATAGAGGGCAGGGGGTGGGTGTGGAAGCTCCAGAAGCTGGGAAGGGCAAATCCAAGGGATGGCAGAGATGAAATTGCTGCAGCCAAGAGGAGCCCGAGGCTGCGAGAGGAACAGCCCTGCAGGGAGGAAGGAGGGGCATGAGGGGCTCCGGAGATTCCCTGGCAGCCCGTGGGGGTCCCCGGGGAGCAGAGACCCCCCTGCAACCCTGCAGGAGCCCCTGGCAGAGCAGGGGGTGCCCAAAGGGGCTGTGATCCCGTGGGAATCCCCTGCTGGAGCACTTCGGACAGAGCTGCAGCCCATGGGAAGGACTCGTGCTGGACAAGTCCCTGGAGAAGGTTCTCCCTGGAAAACAGGGACCCCACCTTGGCTGAGCAGCGGCAGAAAAATCCTGTGCTGAACTGCCCTGGAACCCATTCCCAATTCCTTGTGCAGATGGAGAGAGGAGAGCCTGGGAATGAGTTTGTGTGTTAAGAAGGGTTTTTTGACTTCTCCTTATCCTGCTCTGATCTTATCAGCAATAAATTCAATGAAAATCGCTGATTGTGAGCCTGTTTCTCCCGTGGCAGGATTTGATGAGCCATCTCTCCTGGTGCTTGTCTCAAACCAGGAACCCTTAGTTCAATTTTTTCTCCCTCTTCAGTTGCAGAGGGCAGAGAGACACCGGTGGGTGTGGGGGCATCCGGCCACTGCTACCCACAGCAAGGCAGGAAGGAGGAGGAGGGAGTTGGTAAGATTGTTGAGCAGATTGCTGTTGTCTGCAGCAGTTCTGGGGCTCTCTCAGTGCCTTGGGGACAGGCACCAAATGATCAATTGCTGCATTTCTGGACTGGTTCCCTCACAGCTGCCCCTGCAGGGGGGTTTCCAGCCAGCCCTGCTCTGAAAACCACCAAAGGGCCTCACAGAGCCACTGCTTGGGCTCACACTGGCTTTTGTGCTTCTTGCAGGGCAGAGCAAACCACAGCCAGGCCTTTTTTGGCCACAGAAAAAATTCTCACCTTTGCAGCAGCTCGAAAGCTGCGAGAATCAAAGCCAAGGGGGAGGGGGAAGCCTCAGGTCCTGGCTGCCACCTGGGGCTGGCCAGAGCAGGGCTGGCCAATGCCCATCCCTGGGCACTGGGGCTGGGCCATGGCTGGGCCCAACACTTGGATGGCCACTGGCTTCAAGGAGCAGGAGTTTGGGAGCTCCTTCCAGCCTGGGGCTCCATTCCCCAGCTGCTCTTGCTGGCTCAGATCCTACAGGGGACAAATGAGAATGGGGAAGTCAGGAATCCCCAGATTCACCATCCCCCAGGACTGGACCCTCTTGGGAAGGATGTGTCCCCCTGGGACAGGATCCTCTCAGACAGGACCCCCTGGATGTGCCCCCCAGAACACAACCTGCCCCTGTGTGACTCTCAGCACAAACAGCCTCTTCCTTCTGCTGCTGGGGAGAGAAAGTGAAAGTGTTGGGGGGGGCACAGTGGGCACCCCAATTCCCCACAGTCTCACCAACCCTCCCTGCACACCCCTCAGCCTCTTTTCTCCCTCTCTGGGCTCCACCTAAACCGTTCCCTGCTCAGGTCCTCCTCAGGAACTGGGGATGAGGAGGCATGGCACAAAAGTAAAGAAAATAAGGAAAACAGAGAAATAAAGAGAGGAAAAAGTCAAGAGCAGGGAAGGGCATAGAAGCAGGACTACCCAGGACCCCCAGGTGATGCCTGCCCAGTAAAAGAGCACCCCAGCACTGAGCACTGGATCACCCCAAAATCTGAGGCACCCAGGGAAGGAGCTGTGCCCCACGGGCACACCCAGCCACTGACCATCCCTGGCACCCCCATTCCCCTGGGAACCCAACAATGGAACCATCATTCCTTACTTACCATCACTCTGGGACCCCCATCCCTGGGATCCATCCCATGGTCACAAAACCTTTGAGGACACGTTGTTCCCCGACTCTCATCCCTGAGTCTGAAGCCACTCAACACATGAGAACCTTAATCCCATGGGACCCCATCGCAGGAACCACAGTCTCCTGGACACCCATCCTTGGTGTCCGCCCAACCCTAAACCCCTGCAACACCTCAGCCTCCAAATTCTGGCAAAATCCAGTCCCCAACATGTCCCACCATCACTCCCATGTCCCACAAGGTTCCCACCCTGCCCCCATCCTGTCCACACCCTGCCCCCACCAAGGGCCACCTACACATGAGGATGAGACGTGACCTCGCTTCCTGTCCCTTCATCCCAAGAGCCGCCAGCCAGGGGATGGGTGGCCTCAGCAGCAAGTGACAGCCAGTGCCCATGGCCGGGGACACCAGGATGGCCGGGAAGGTGACGCTGCTCCTGTGGGGTGAGTGCCCCAGGCACGGGCCTGACGGCCTGGGGATGGGCCCTGGTGAGGCAGAGAGTGGTGGGGAGGGGGCACAGGGGGGCTGTGGGGTCCCCTGAGGTCCCCAAGGCCAGCAGAGCCAGGGCATGGGCATGGACCTGAGTGTGACCAGAGTCATGGGGTGGCCATGGAGACAGGAACAGGGGAACAGGAACAGGGGAACTGGGATGTGGGGATGGGAACAGGGGGACAGAGATGTGAGGACAAGGATCTGGCCAAAGGAACCTTGGAGTTGGGGCAGCTATGGTGACAGGGACAAGGAGACAGGGATGCAGGGACAGGGACAAGGGCCACATCCCATCCAGATGGGGCATGGGGACAGGTGCCATGGGAATGGGATCATGGCCACAGGATCATGGGGCTGTGGCCATGGGGACAGGTGCTTTAGGGCTGGGGGAGGTGACCTGTGCACACATGGGGTGTCCACAGTGTCCCCATGTCCTGCCTCAGCCCAGGGTGACCGAGGTGTTCTTGTCCTCAAAACCTCCGTGCTGCATCAGTGTTCCTGTGGGGACAGTTTGGGGACAGACACCACACCAGGTCCCCCTGGTGCTGCTGTCCCAGCAGGGCCACCCCCACCCAGCCCTGTCCCTTCTCCCTTCCAGCCCAGATCCTCAGCCTCGCTGGTGAGTCCTCGGGGGATGCCATGTCCCTGCCCTTCTGTCCCCAACCCCGTGGTGGCCCTGGCAGGCTGGTGTCCCCTGTCACCCGCAGGTGCCCAGAGCACCCAGCTGCTGGTGGATCCCCCCTGGACGCCGGCGGTGCTGTGGGACCGGGTGACACTGACCTGCCAGGGCTCGGGGACCGATGGTGCCACCACCTGGTACAAGGACGGGCAACGCTGGCGGCAGGAGGGACCCAACAGCTTCACTGTCACTGAGAGTGGCAGCTACACATGTCACAGACCCGGCAGTGGGATCAGCCTCCTCGTTGTGGTGTCAAATGGTGAGGGGGGATCTGAAATGATCAGACTGATTTCCTGATAAGTCTGGGTTGGCTCCACGCCATGGGTGGCCTCACACCCCTCAAGTGGCCAGAAACTGTCCCCTCCATACATAAACATCCCAGTGCATCCCAGTACACCCCAGTGTGGTGGGACCCCCATGGTGACAACTGTGCCATGGGGCTGCTCCTGATGTCCCTGGCACCCTCCTGTGCAGTGGACACTCCACCCAGATGTCCCCAGTGCCATGGGCACCCACTCTGGACCTGCCTCAGGCTCCTCATTGTGACGGGACCCTTCTGTCCCACAGAGCCACTGGTGCTGCAGGTGTCAGCAGGGGCATTGCTGGAGGGGGACACGGTGACACTGCGCTGCCGGGGCCGGCAGGACAATCCTGTCACCAGGGTGCAGTTTTACAAGGACGAGAAGGATCTCAGGGGGTCCCTCAGGGGCAGCGAGCTCTCCCTGTCGCCCCTGGAGCTGCACAACAGCGGGACCTACCGCTGCGGTGGCTGGGTGGCACCAGGAACGTCACTGTCAGCACCGGTGACAGTGATAGTGCACGGTGAGCACCCCCACGGCTGGAACCCCAATATCCTGACACCCCCAAAGCCACTTCTCAGTGGACTCAGAGTCACAGTTCTCACCCCCATCTCCTTCCCAGAGCTCTTCACGGTGCCGGCACTGAAGGGTCCCCCTGTGCTCATCGATGGGTCTCCCCTCAATCTCAGCTGCCTCAGCACCCCCAGCCCCCTGCGGCCCCCAGCCCCCCCTCCGGTACCGCTTCTACCGGGACGGGCAGTTGGTGGGGGGCCCGCAGGGGTCCCCACAGCTCCTGGTGCCCGCCGTGGGGGTCTCCCACTCGGGGAATTACAGCTGCGAGGTGCGCTCCGAGGGGGGGGGCCGTGCGGAAGAGCAGCGCCCGGCTCGGCGTCACGGTGCGCAGTGAGTGTGGGGATGGGCAGGGGGAGCCCCCACAGCCCTCTGAAATCTCTCATCCCTGCTCAACCCTCTGTGTGCCACCGTGCTCAGCTCTTTCCCTGGGTCCCTGCATTGCTTTCCCTGTTGCCTTCATCCATTGCTGGGGTCCCTCCATTGTCCACAGGTCCCACCATCCTTTTCTGCATCGCCATAATCTTCCCTTCAATCTTTTCCATGTGTCCCCCCCCCCCGGTCTCCGAACCACCTTCTTCCTCACTGGGTTCCTCCCTCCCCTCTCTGATCCTCCCTCTCCCTGATTCCCTCACTGCTCCCTGGTTTCCCCCACACCTCCCATGTCCCCAATCCCTCCTGTGTCCCCCTGCAGGGGTCCCGCTCTCGGGGGTGTCCCTGTCAGTGCAGCCCCCCCGGGGGACAGGTTGCAGTTGGGGACCACCTGGTGCTGAGCTGCACGGTGGCCATGGGAACAGGTCCCCTGTCCTTCTCCTGGCACTGGGGGGGCTTGGGGACACCGCTGAGCACTGGCCCTCGCCTGGAGTTTCGGCATGTTGGGTACAATGACAGCGGCCAGTACCAGTGCCGAGTCAGCGATGGGGACAATGTGGTCGAGAGCCCCACACTGAACGTCACAGTCCTGGGTGAGTGGGACCCTTGGGCTGGGGGTGACCCTATCCACAGCATCCCAGATTCCACACATTCCCATTTCACCTCATCCCCCCCATCAGTCCCAGCCCAGCCCAGCCCAGCTCACAGCCCCCACCACTGGGTGTCACAGACCAGGGCAACTGGGACCATCTGGCTCCAGGTGTCCCCACTCAGGACATCCAAGCCATGCGTACCTAACCCATCTGTCACATCCCCCACTGCACATCAGGTCACATTCCCCCTGCTGAACGTGACCCTCCCAGGGCTCTGAGACCCTTGGCACTGGGTTTGATGCCTCTGCTGATATGCCTCATGGCATCCATCACATTCCACCCATGCCATTCCATCCACCCCACCACCAGGTGACAACCATCCCCCTCCTTGGACACAGCATCCCTCATCCCACCCTCACCTCATCCTCATCCTCCACCCCTCATCCATCACATGCCATCATACCACACCACATGATGACCCTCAGCACCATGAGGACATTGTCCTGGGTGAAGGAACCCCTCTGTCTCCAGGTGCCACCATGCAGACTCCCTCATCCCCTGCCACAGTGTGCCAGCCCCTCCTCCTGGCTTCAGCCCTTTCTCTGTCCCCACAGTGCCTGTGACACCACAGGGACACTGGAACAGAGGTGAGGTCACACGGGGTCACTGGGATTGCAGGACCTCTGCAGTGACAGGTGACCCTGATGTGTCCCTTTTGTCCCCAGCAGTGGCTGCAGGCCTTGGCGGGTCCCTCCTATTCCTGGTCTGCTCGTGGGTGGAGCTGTGGGCTGGCACCAGAGGATTAACATGAGTGAGTGACAATGGGGACAATGGGGGCCCCGGGAGAGCTATGGGATCACCTAAATGTGGGGATAATGGTACGGCATCCACAGTCCCTGCCATGGGCTGTGCTGAGTGCTCAGGACCTTTGCTCAAGGACCTGAAGGATTTGGAGTGGTGTTGACCTTGCAAGCATTTGAGGGAATCTTTCAGTGATCCTGGAGGAATTTGGAGGGTCCCCTCCCTGCCAGGCTTGAGCTTCTGGAGGCTGAGGAAGTCCAGAGCACTGGAGTGGTTCAGGGGTTCTGGAGGCACCAAGGAAGCTCAGGGTTGCTGGGGGATATTGAGGGTGCAGTGGGGTTTGAGGATCCCTGAGAGGTTTTGGATCCCTGAGGACCCCACAGTCACCCCTCCCCTCTTTCATTTGCAGCTGACAGGAAGCAACAGAAAAGGTGAGTGTGATGCTCACACCAAACTCTGGCTTTTGACCCCAACCCCCAGGACCTCCCACTCCCACCCACATATCCCATTTATTCCCTCAGGGTCCCCCCACAACCCCCGGCCCCCCCAGAGGAGGGGGAGGTGCTGTACACCCATGTCGTGAGCACCAAGCAGACGGGGGGTGAGTCCGGGCTGGGACACATGCAGAGGGACATGTCACCCATGAGTGTCCCCCTGCCCAGAGGCCATAGCCAGTGTCTCTCGCAGTGTCCCCCCGTGCCACCACACTCCAGGATCCCCAGGTGACCTACGCAGAGCTGCCAGCAACCCATGGGCAATCACGGGAATGCGGGGACATCTATGGGAATGTGCTGTGACACTCTGGGCACGGATGGGACTGGGGCACTGGTTGCACTTGGAGCACTGGGGGTACTGGGGTAACCCCATCATGTGGCAGTCACACACGTGTGTCTCCCGCACTGCTCCCATTGGAGCCCAACATTCACGGGTAGGAGGGTACAAGTGGGGGGTCACGGGTGAAGCAGCACAGGGACACTAAAGCTCCCCACACCCCCAAAACCCCCAAGGGCTTCCTCACCCCCCATTGCATATATGGCTCCCCATTCCATATTCAAGTGCTCCCAGAATTCTCAGACACTTCCCCATTCCCTCCCTACTGTGCTCCCAGTACCCCCAAGGGCTCCCTATTTCCCCTCCCAGTGCCTCTCCATTGCTCCCAGTATATCCATGGGATTCTCATTCTCCCTCCCAATACCCCTGTGCTCCCAGCGACTCTGCAATGCCCCTCTCAGCACTCCCAGTACACCCACAGCTCCTAATCTTGCTCCCAGTGCCTAATCTTGCTCCCAGTGCCTGGGGAACACAGGACTTGTTGTCTTCTTATTGGCACCAAAATGCAGCTTTTTGGTTCAGCTGGCAGTGGTGGTGTTTCTTTGTTCAGCTCTGTTGAGCTTTAGGAATGGGATTCTGCAATGTTGGGCTGCCACTAGAAACCAGTGCTCAGGATTCCCTTCTGCCCTGTCTCAAACCCCTCCTCTGCCGTATTCTCCACGCGATGATGTCACAAATGCCCTGGAGGCGTTCCAGAGACTCTTCCTTTTCCAGAGCAGTGGGGATCAGGCTATGGCACAGGGTGGGGGTTAGGGACAGGAGAAATTGGATGTCTCAAGACATTTTGGAACACCTGAATTTGGCAGGGCTGGTTTAGGCCTTGCTTTTGGTGACACAAGGCCCTGTGTGTCAGTCAGTCTGTCAGCCATGGCACACTGAGGACAGTGGGATGCTCTGCCAAACCCATCTCCGGAGTGGCCAAGTGACCAGGAGTTCCACCTTGGAATAGGGGCCTTGAAGGCCCCAGGGCTTTAAAGGCAGAGCATGAGGTGGCCAAGTGTCTGAACGTGTCTTCCTCTTTGAGTATTTGCCCCATTCATGCTGGAACCACGAGTTGGAAACTGTCTTGGTTTAAAAGAAAAACATCTGCCAAGGAAAGCAGGAACCTTCCTGGAATGGGAAGAGAAACCCATCCTTCCAAATTTTTATAACTGTTGCAATTATGGGGCTTCCAGGTAAAAATTTAAGAAAAGGAAGCAACAGGTAATTCTTAGGAAATTTATAGAACAGAACAGAACAAACACCAAGACAAGACAAAAAATATCGAACCAGCTCAGGGCTGTTTGTTCGTCCTTGGTGCAGTTCTGGCCACAGCTAGTAAAGGGCGATGTAGGGAGCACTCCCGGCCAGCGGGGCTGCAGGGAGCACTCCGGCCAGCAGGGGGGCGCTCAGCAGGGGCGCGCAGGGAGCCTCCCGCCAGCAGGGGGCGCTGCAGGAGCACTCCCGGCCAGCAGGGGGCGGCAGCACCGGCAGCAGGGGGCGCTGCAGGGAGCACTCCCGGCCAGCAGGGGGCGCCCCGGTGCCTGCTCCAACCCCTCAGGGGCCATGGCGGCCCGGGCGGGAGGGACGAGCCCAAATCGCTCCTTTGGCAAACTCACGCTTTGCACCAATCGGTGCCGGCACCAGAACCGGCAGCGCCCGGGCAGAAGAGACGAAGGCAGCAGCTTGGATCCTGGTGCCCAGTGGCAGCGCAGCAGTGTCCCGGCCCAGGCACACACCCTGCACAACACCGCCACCGCTCCCTGATGGGAATGCAAGGAAGGCACCACCAACCCCAGGCAGGTCTCAGGCCCACAGCAGCACCTCTCGTGCCTTTCCACCACAATACCTGAAAACGCTCAGCCTCTCACTGCCTTTTCCCCTTCAGCCCTGGCACAGCAGCTCTGGGAATGTTGAATTCCCCTGGCATGTTGAGGAAAGCAGGTGCTCCTTGCTGACACTGCCAGGGCTCCTCAGGGGCTCCAGAGCACATTTGGGCTGCTGCTCTTCCTGTGCCACTGCTGGTCCTGAACAGCAGCCACAGGGAGGAGGAGAGGAGAGCAGCAGAGCCTTAATGAGCTGTTGTAATTATGGCAGGGGTTCCTAAAGGTCACCTGCTGCAACCATCCCTGTGCCCAAATACATGGCTCTGCTGCCTCTCCCGGGGATTTTGGGCTACTCTGGCAGCACTGGACACATTTTGAAGCTCAGATGCCCCAGCTTTGCCCACAAGAAGTTTTTTGGCTGCCGGGATTCTTGTGGAGCTTCTCCCCTTGCACAGGGATGGGCATTGGCCAGCCCTGCTCTGGCCAGCCCCAGGTGGCAGCCAGGACCTGAGGCTCCCCCACCCCCTTGGCTTTGATTCTCGCAGCATCCGAGCTGCTGCAAAGGTGAGATTCTTTCTATGGCCAAAAAAAGG